>NW_016818998.1:62397-109148 GCF_001698545.2 Rhinopithecus bieti
CTTCCAGGTGAGGCGATGCCTCGCCCTGCTTCAGCTCTCGCTGGTCAGGCTGCAGCAGCTGACCAGCACCGATTGTCCGGCACTCCCTAGTGAGATGACCCCAGTACCTCAGTTGAAAATGCAGAAATCACCGGTCTTCTGTGTCGCTCGCGCTGGGAGTTGGAGACTGGAGCTGTTCCTATTCGGCCATCTTCTCTCTTTTTCTTTATTAATCTAGCTATCCTGTTTACCGTTTCAAAGGATACTTTTCATTTTATTGATTATTTGCATGAAGTTTTGATCACAATTTCATTTAGGTCTGCTTTGATTTTAGTTATTTCTTTTCCTCTGCTAGCTTTTGGGTTAGTTTGTTCTTGTTTTTCTAGTTCCTCTAGTTGAGATATTAGATTGCTAATTAGAGATCTTTCTAACTTCTTGATGTGTTTAGCACTCTAAACTTTCCTCTTAACACTGTTTTTGCTGCATCCCAGAGGTTTTGGTATATTCTGTCTCTTCCTTCATTTATTTTAAAGAGTATTTGATTTCTGCCTTAATTTTGTTTACCCAATGATCATTCAGGAGCAAGTTGTTTGGTTTTTATGTAATTGTGTGATTTTGCGAGAACTTCTTGGTATTAATTTCTATTTTTATTCCACGAAGTGTGAGAATATGCTTGATATGATTTCTATTTTTTAAATTTATTAAGACTTGCTTTATAGCTGAGCATGTGGTTGAACTTAGAGTATATTTCATGTGAGAAGAGCTTACATTCTGTAGTTATTGGGTGGAGTGTCCTGTAGATGTCTATTAGGTCCAATTGGTCAAGTGTCAAATTTAAGTTCAGAATTTCTTTGTTAGTTTTCTGCCTGGATGATCTGTCTAATGCTGTCAGTGGGGTGCTGAAGCCTCCCACTACTTTATGTGGTTTTCTAAGTCTTTCCATAGGTCTACAAATACTTGTTTTATGAATCCTGTTGCTCCAATATTACATACATGTATATTTAGGATAGTTAAGTCTTATTGTTGGGCTGAACCCTCTATCATTATGCAGTGACCTTCTTTTTCCTTTTTTGCTGCTGTTGGTTTAAAGTCTGATTTATATGATGTAAGAATAATGACACTCGCCCTTTTTTCTTTTCTTTTTGTGTGATAGATCTTTTTCCATTCCTTTACTTTGAGCATATGGGTTTATTACATTTGAGATGGGTCTGTTGAAGATAGCAGAAGGTTGGGTCTTATTTTCTTAATCAAACTTGCCACTCTGTGCCTTTTAAGTGGGATGTTTAGGTCTTTCACTTTCAAGGTTAATATTAATTTGTGAGGTTTTGATCCTTCCATGGTATTGCTAGCTGGTTGCTTTGCAGTCTTGATTGTATAGTTTTTTATAGGGTCTGTGGGTTATGTTCTTTGCTGTTTTTTTTTTTTTTTTTTTTTTTTTTTTTTTTTTTTTTTTTTTTTTTTTTTCCTTTTGGAGATAAAGTCTCACTCTGTCACCCAGGCTGGAGTGCAATGGTATGATCTTGGCTCACTGCAACCTCCGCCTCACAGGTTCAAGCAATTCTCCTGCCTCAGGGTCCCGAGTAGCTGGTATTACAGCTGCCCGCCACCACATTCGTCTAGTTTTTTGCATTTTTAGGAGAGACTAGGTTTCACCATGTTAGCCAGGCTGGTCTTGAACTCCTGACCTCAGGTGATCCACCTGTGTCGTCCTCCAAAAATGTTGGAATTACAGGTGTGAGCCATCATGCCTGGCCAGCTATGTTCTTTTGTATGTTTTTATGGTAGCAGTTATTGCTGTTTTATGTCCATTGTTTGGAATTCCCTGAAGGATTTCTTGTAAGGCTGGTCTAATGGTAATGAATTCCCTTAATGATTGCTTATCTGAAAAATGTTTTATTTCTCCTTCACTTATGAAGCTTAGTTTGTTGGGACATTAAATTCTTAGTTGGAATTTCTTTTTTGGTAAGAATGCTAAAAATAAGCCCTCAATGCTTTCTGGCTTGTAGAGTCTCTGCCAAGAAGTTCACTGTTTCAGTAGGTTTTTCTTTCTTTATTATTTTTTAAAAAGTGATCTGGCCCTTTTCTCTAGCCGCAATTAGGAATTTTTCTTTTACATTGACGTTGGAAAGTCTGATAACTATTTGTCTTAGGGAAGGTCATCTTGTAGAGTATCTTGTAGAAGTTCTCTGAATTTCTTGAATTTGCATGTAAACCTCTAGTAATATTGGGGAAATTTTTGTGGATTAAATCCTCAGATATGTTTTCCAAGTTGGTTACTCTCTCTCTTTTTCTCTCTCAGAATACTAATGAGATGTAGGTTTGGTCCGTCTACATAATTCCATATTTCTCACAGATTTGTTCATTGTTAAGATTCTTTTTTCTTTACCTTTGTCTAACAGGATTGATTTGGAGGTCTGGTCTTTGGGCTCTGAAATCCTTTTTCAGCTTGGCCTAACTTGTTGTTAAGGCTTCCAATTGTATTTTGAAATTACTGTAATGAAATTTTCAATTCCAGAAGTTCGGTTTGGTTCTTATGTTGTATTTCAACTGTTGGATTGTTTTCCTGGCTTCCTTGGATTGTATTTCAACTTCCTCTTAAATCTCATTGAGCTTTCTTGCCATTTAGATTCTGAATTCCATGTCTATCATTGCAGACATTTCAATCTGTTTAGGACCCATTGCTGGAGAGCTAGTGTAAACCTTTGGCAGTAAAGAAACACTCTGACTTTTTGAATTGCTGGAGTTCTTGTGCTGATTCTTTCTTATCTGAAGGAGCTGATACTCCTTTTATTTTGAAATTGCTGTCATTTGGAGAGGGATTTTGTTTTATATTCTTTTTTTTCCTCCTTCAGGGTTTGGCTGTGGTGTATGTTGTGTATAGTTGATTGGCAAATTTTCTGGGTGCTTTCAGAGGGCCGAGGCTCTGTTCAGGTCTCTTATCTGTGGATAGTTTCCTGCATTGCATTTCACAGTAATTGCAAGTTGAAGGAATTTACTTTTGTTTGGTGGTAGAATTCAGACTGTGATCCAGTAGATAGGCCAGCAGATAGGCTTTTACTCAGGCATGCACCTCTTTTCCATTTCAGTGTGTTTGCAACAGTGCTGTGCACAGAGGAGATGAGGATGGAGACAGTGACTTCCTCACCAAGTCTGTTCCTGGGTCTTGGGGTATCCCTTTTCAATTACTGGCTCTGCATCCACATTTCTTAAATGGGTTGCACCCCCTTTTCCCTTAGGAGTGATCTGAGTCCAAGGTTAAGTCACCACGAGACCTGAAGTACTCTGGGGACCTGCTGGGCCTCTGAGCTTTGCAGAGTCAGAGTGGGTTGTGGGGTATGTCTGTTGTTGGTCTGGTGATGCAGTGGGTCAGCAGCGAGGATCCCCAAGCAGGGTGTTTGCACTGCAGGTGTGCAGCTGTGTGGCGCCCATGGTTTAAAGCTTTTAGCCCAGCAGATGACTGTGGTCCCTACATGGCTCACACTCCCCTGACCAGGTCTTCTTCCATTATCTGTTCCTGGAGCAGGCCTGACCAGCTAAACTTGTCCAAAGCATTCTCTGCCCATATTGTTGGAATGCTCCAGGTGTTTCAGGCCTTGGAGAACCCTGGGGCAGAAGCTGCAGCTGGCTAACCAGCTATACCCTTCATGGACCAGGCTTGTTAAGGGAGGGATGCCCAGCTCCTGTGTCAGCACATGACCCTGACCCACACTCTTCTCAGTGTTCTGAGAGTGGTGGTTCCTCCTCTGTTCAAGTTCAGACCACACATCTCAGCTTGAGACCCCTGTGTGGTGTGTTTGAATCCTGAGGTGTTGGGACTGGGCATGTGGTTTTGTCCTCTGGCCCCTCAGGGTTGAGTGCCAGCTGTGCTGGGGGGCCAAATTTCTCCCAGATTTGCTAGTCAAACACTCAGCCAGGACAGAGGAGATTTTGCTGTGGGCACTCCCGCAGGAGTGACCAGGTAGGCAGTCTTGGTTGAGGGGCCAGTGGACAAGGGGGTGCATGGATCAGATGTGCCCTGATCCTGTGGGACAGGTAGCCTTGTTATCTCCCAGCCTGGCAGTAGTAGGGGCAGCAGACATCAGATCAAGGTAGAGAGCCTTGGGGGATGGGCTCCTATGGTTGCATTTTATTGCAGGGGCTCCACGTACCACGAAACCGCAGTTCTGCACAGGTTTGAGCTTTGACTCTGCCTCATCTCTGGGCAGTTCCCCCTTCCAATTCAAATGTCTATAGGGATCATGGGATCTCTTGTAGCTAGCGTCCCAGAGGTCCATGGTGGGAGTGTGGTGCTGTGGAGTTCCTTCACTCACTCCTTCCTTAGGGTCTGTTTAGGACCAGGAGCTGGTCCTAGTGCTCAGCAGCTCCATGCAGCCTTCACAGCTTCCTCCCTCTTCAGTTGCAGTGTCTGCATTGTCTGTCTATTGACTTTCAGTGTTTTCTCTCAAAAGATCTGTTTGAAGTGTAATGGTTTACTGAATATTTTGGTGGTGAGGTGGTTCCCAGCTGCATCTAGTCTACCATCTCACTTTCTCCTCAAACTGTCTTTGTAAAGGCAAGCTAGTAAATATTTTAGGCTTTCCTGGCCATAAAGGAAATTTTATTGCAAGTCCTCATTGTAGCATGAAAACAATCATCAACAATATTTAAAATGAACAGGCATAACTGTGTTTCAATAAAACTATACTCACAAAACAGGTACTGGCTGGATTTGACCAAAGGGCTATAGTTTGCTAGCCTCTTCTTCTTAGACATTGTTTAGAAAATACTGAAATCTGATTGCAGTCCATCTAATTATAGGTATAGAGTGACTAAATGGTAAACTTTCCAAGCCTCTGCAACTAGGGAATATGCTTAAGGTCATTCTAAAAGTATAAATATATCCACATCTCTGCTTAATTGTGTGATCTGATTCCTGACCTGTAGTGTTTGCAGTCTACTGTAAAGGGAAAAGAATCTGGGTCAGAACAGAGTCTTTCCTTTTTTTTGTATTTTTAAATTCATATATCATAGTTGTACATATTTTGGGTGCACGTGATATTTTGATACATACATACAACGTATAATGATCAAATTGGGGTCATTGGGATATTCATCACCTTAAACATTTATCTTTTCTTTGTGTTTAGAATGTTGCAATTCTAGAACAGAGATATTTCTTGGCCATATTCCACTAAGGATTTTCACTGATTTTTTTAATGATAAGGGAAAGGAAAAGGAGGTACCTAATATACGTACAGATTCACATGTAAATGTATATTAGCACATATACTTGTGTTCGAATTAATATACAATAAAAATTCCCCTACATAGTACATATACTTTTATTTCATTTGCGTAAACTTTTCTAGAACTAGTTCTTCTCTTTGAGTATAAATCTATAATGTACTTATTATATGTAATTTGACTTATTTGTGAATATAGACACTATTAATCAGTCTAAATAATTTGAATTATAGTAATTTTGCTACACAATTTTTGGTGTGCAGTGTTTTAGTATAAATACATCCAGAGATACAAAGTTCTGAACTCAAAAGCTATTGATGGGAGGATGGGTGTGGTGCCTCACAGCTATAATCCCAGCACTTTGGGGGGCCGAGGGGGGCAGATCTCCTGAGGTCAGGAGTTCCATACCAGGCTGGCCAACATGGTGAAGCTCTGTCTTTACTAAAAGTGCAAAAATTAGCTGGGCATGGTGGTGCATGCCTGTAATCCCAGCTACTTGGGAGGCTGGGGCAGGAGAATTGCTTGAACCCAGGAAGTGGAGGTTACATTGAGCTGAGATCATGTCACTGAACTCCATCCTGGATGACAGAATGAAGCTCTGTCTCAAAAAAAAAAAAAAAAAAAAAAAAAAAAAAAAAAAATCATTTAAAGCAGTATATATGTTTTAATTACAGATCATAAAAGATGAGTAATAGTGGTAGAGAAAATACTCCCTGAAGCTCAGATACACCCTTGGTAAATAGGATGCAAATTTGAATATCTGGGATACATATTAAGATAAATAGGCTATTATTTCCTAAGAATTTCTAAAACTTTTGACTATCATTTTTGTCCTAGGAAACACATGGTGCAGCCTATGTATGGTCTAGGTTTATTTAGTGAGCTAAGGAATCAGGGGGGCAATTTGTAACTTCTATTTTTGGGACTCATTATTTTAACTTAAGCACTTTCCTTGACATGCTGATAAAAATTTGGCAAAACATGGGCCATTAATAGCTACCATGGAAAAGAGGATTTGTAATCAAATCAATTATCATTCTTTTGATACTATTTCCCTTGGGTTGAGACTCACCATGTTCATGAATCTGTTAAGGGTTTCAAGAAGTCTGGAAGTTAAGAAATACTTTCATGTTTAGCCAAGGTTTCTTTCAAACCTTTTGGATGATGAAATAGGTTTTTTTCCCCTATAGAATAGAATACTTATATACTGAAGTGCTAGTGTTGCAAGGAAGAAAAAAAATAAAACCCCTTGGGAAACAGATTTTTTTTGTTTGTTTGTTTTGTATTGTTTTGTTTGAGATGGAGTCTTGCTCTGTTGCCTAGGCTGGAGTGCAGTGGCATGATCTTGGCTCACTGCAACCTCTGCCTCCCAGGGTCAAGCAGTTTCTCCTGCCTCAGTTTCCTGAGTAGCTGGGACTACAGGTGCCCACCACCATGCTAGTCTAATTTTTGTACTTTTAGTCCCAGGCTGGTCTCAAACTCCTGACTTCAAGTGATTCACCCACCTTGGCATCCCAAAGTACTGGGATTACAGGCGTGAGTCACCATGCCTGGCCAGAAGCAGCTGTTTTAATCCATAATTTATTGTCCTGTTGTTTTTCAAAACTTCCTTTTCTTGTTTCTGACATTTCCAATCAAGATAGCCATATTTTTTTTCCTATCATTTCCAATAGATTTCTGTAATTGGTCATCTTTCTGAATAACTTGGAGAGATAAATATCTTCTTCTCTATATGTTTACTCTTCCTTAGTTGAAAACATTATAGAAAAGTCATATTTTGTGTTTTTATCAGCAATATTAAAAAGTGTTTTGACAGATAAATTTATTCCAATAAGTATATTGATTAGTAGTGACTTAGTTGAGTACTGTACAGTACTTTTATGTCTATGGTTTAAAATTTATACAAATAATCTGTGGCAATGTTCTCATTACTAAAAAATAAAATAACTAAGACATTTTTAGAATAAATATAAATTTTCCACTCACTAAAGATAATCTCTGTTATCAGTTTGCATTCTTTGAGGCCTTATAAAATGCATTTAAAATATTTACTTCATGGCTTTTGAGTTTATGATGTAGGTAGAAATGTTTCCCTCTTCCTATGGTTTTAAATAAAATAATCATATACTTTGTCCTTAAACAAGGTTATCTGAAAGTCTGGAAACACAACTAAATATGCATAATAAAAGGCTTATTGATATTGTGTTATAATGGATATGTTTCATGACATTGCATGATATGTTCAATGTGTTGTCACTCTTTAGTGCCACGTAGTTCAATGCATTACAAAGTTGCAACTAATGTGTTTCATTGACATTATATTTCCATCAGTCCCTGAACATGCGTGTGTGATGTGCTGATTTGTATCTCTGATTTTCCTGAATAAACCCATCCCTTTGACATATCTCAGAGGATATTATCAAAGCAGTTCAGTTTGTCTATCATTTATCTATCTCCAAACTTTATGACTATGTTGTACTTTTGTAGAAAAACTTTTTAAGACTTTTTTTCTGTAATCCACCTACAATTCAATTTTGTACATAGTGTGAAGATAGAATCTGCATTTACTTTTTTTTTTTCCAAATGAATGGTCAGTTGTTTTTATACCTTTTATGGAGCATTCCCCATAGAATCTATTTACAGGTAGAAGATAAAGGTCTATGAATCATTCACAAAGAGAAGAAAGTTGAAGATGTGAAGGCAGATGAGATCTTGAGGAAGAGAGTAGATATAGAGAAGGACCAAACATGTATCTTGAACCTTAGGGCATATTTGTCTTTAGAGAAAGGGAGCAAGAAAAGGAGTTATGCATGAAGTAGACAGAAAATTCAGGGAAGTTTCAAGATGAGGTCAGGGCAGCAGTAACTAGTGGAGATGAAATAATTTGTTGTAAAATGGGTAAAACAAAACATTTGATATATCCCTTATGCAGTTAATTGAATTCTGTGGTACAGTGTGGTATAAGTGGATTTTAGATTATCTACAATGTATTCCATTGTTTCTGTCCGTGGACACAGATAATTTTGAGTTAACTGTAGACGTCATCTGTCTCTGGGTAATAAAGTCAAGTTTTCTAAAAAAACAGATTTTAAATTTATTTTATTAAATTTTATTTTATGATGTAGTCAAAATATTTTCAGTGAAAACCAAGTGAACATACTGTGATACAATGTCTATGAAAGGACTTTCAATCTAAACAATCTATAAACATAAAAGATGTGATGTTTATATGTAACTCAGTTAAAGAATGGGGCACACTTGGCCAGGCCTCTTAGTATCACCATGTGTGTCAGCACCACAATATGCTACACAAGACATTTTAAGCTCACTAATTCTATGTTTTTGTAAGCTAGAATTTCTATCACCTCTTTGTGCTTTACTTTTTCCTGCTTCTCTGAGAAGTAGTCAATGTATCGAGGTTTAGTTTGGACATATTGTTTGATCAGCCTGTCGCCATGCCTCACAGGTGATTATCACTGTATAAATACATAGCAACACAGCATCACACTAGCCTTTACCAGCTGCCCTGGAAAGCAGCCAGTGTGCAAACGGTGCCGTGTGTGCCTCTTTGCCTGGCTGCACACTGGCTGAGGATGGATGCTTAGGACTATGAAGCAGCTGTTTGGTGGTAAGATGGGTGTAAAAAACCTCCACGGAGGCATTCACCGCGAAGCCCATCTGGAAATGTTGACATGACACCCAGGGGCTCCCATTAGTGATGAATGAGGGGTGTTGTCAGTCATGGCATGTGACAGGGGTGGCTCATTTTGATTCAAGGTATTGAGCAGCCTGTGAGTCTAGGAAAATCAGCAACAGTAACAGGCCCTGCCTTGGTATGTGCAGTCAGAAAGCTGGATTTGACCAGCGAAACTCTCTGTTTGGAGCGGGTTGCAGTTTCTTTAAAAGCTACATTCATAAATGTGGAAAGCAGCATTGCCAGCATCATTAACATCATATATGAAAGAAACTGATGTACATCCATAAATCATACTAATGAATGCCAGTTAATAGTGATGTGCTGGATACTGTGTTCCATAAAAGTCTTTCAGTCATTCTCTATCTGCTTATCCTGATTTATTTTCCTCATTGCCTCATTTTTGCCAGATATTTTATTATACGTGTTTGTTTTGTTATAGTTTATTTCCTTCCAATCCCATCCCAAATGGAGGTTACAGCAGGGTAGAGTCTTTGGACAATCTTGTTTCCTGCTGCATCCCCAGTGTCAAAAACACTGCCTGAACATAGAAAGTTCTCAATATATATTTGCTGAAATAAAAGTAAAAATTCAGTTTGGTAATTTTCTAGTGATCTCTCAGAATGTTAGAGAGGTTCAAAACATCAATTTAGAATAAAAAATATGTTCATTTAATGAAATGCTTTTCTTCAAAGAGATTCCCAAATAGCTGAGTTTTATAGTATTCAAAATATATAATGCTGTATTGTAAATAGCTGTTTCTGATGAATTTATTAGTTAGCATTACAAATTTAGCCAGTCAACTAATTGTTTTTCATGCACATTGCCAAATAACAGGTTTTGACGAGATTTTCCTTTTCCCCTTTCCATTCCTCTCATCTTGCCCTGAAGAGAATGTTGTCACAACACAAAACTTTCTTCCAACTCACTGTCAATACGTTGATTGTAGGAAAAAAATTATGTACTTGTTTTCATAGATTAGCTTTGTTTATATGCAAAAGGAGAGTGGAGAAATTTGAGTTTTTCTAGGTAGAGAAAACAAAATATTTGTAATTATGTTGGGGGGAGTGGTTGGGCTCTTGGCTTGGAGGTGTCCAAGCAGAGATGGGCTAAATTCTGTTAGGGAAAGTGGGGCTGAGGGCTCCTTCCAAGCCAGCCTGGGATTCAGTATTATCTGGGGCACACTAATAAACAGGCAGACCCCACTCCCAGCCCCACAACAGAATGAAACAAAATAAAACAAAAACAAATTACAAATCCCTGTGTTAGTCAGGGTCTTCAGAGAAACAAAACCAGTAGGATGCATAGAGATACGCACAAAAGAGACCTAATATGAGGGATTAGCTCACTCAATGACAGAGGCTGAGAAATCCCACAATCTTGTGTTTGCAAGCTGGAGGCCCAGGAAAGCCTGTGGTATAGTTCCAGTCCAAGCCCCAAAATCTGAGAGCCAGGGGAGCCAGTCATGTAGGTCCTGGTCTGAGTCTGAAGGCCCAAAAACCAGGGAAATCTGATGTCACAGGACAGAAGAAGATGGATGAAGATGTCTTCACTGAAGAAAAGACAGCAAATCTGTCCTTTCTCTGCCATTTTCTTCTATTTGGACCCTCCATGGGTTGGATGATGCCCATTGCATTGGTGAGGGTGAGCTTTACTCAGTCCACCAATGCAAACGTAATCTCTTCAGGAAACACCCTTGCAGACACACCTAGAAATACTGTTTTACCAGCTAACCGGGTATCCTTTAGCCTAGTTAAGTTGACATAAAATTAACCATCACAGCCCCTAGAGGTTCTTCTAATTCAGTATGTCTGGGGAAGAAGCACTGGATTCAATATAAAAGCAAAATTCAGTATGTCAAATTCAGTATGTCTGGAGAAGAAGCACTGGACTTGATATAAAAACAAAAACAATGCACCAAGTGATTTTAATGAACATAAAATATTAGGAACCACATAAGCTGGGATTGAAATTTCAGGTAGAAAGTTGGACTGGATCAGGTTTTCTCAGATATTACCTGAGAGCACTTGTAACCATTTAGTCAAGGCTTTTTGCACTGAGAATTCTAAGTCAGATTATAGAGTTTGAATTCAATTTTCTTGGTCAGCTTATAATTTTTAGACATTTTAAACATGCTTTCAGATGATTTTTATTTTCAGGCACATTTGGGAAACATTCATCTAGAAGACCTTGAGGTCTCATCCAGCCCACATATTCTATAATTATTCAAATGCTTCTCTACCTTATCTGTGTGCCGACTAGACTTTAAGTGTTTTATTTTTGTATTGGGAATCATATAAGTAAATTCATATATAGTGGTTTATAAATTGGGCAGTTTATGCGCAGCTTAACAACACATGCACAAGAAAAGAGGGCTCATTTCATGCAAGCTTCACCGTGGAATGACATGCCCTATGGATCACTGGGCCCAGTAACGTTTTTCATTTATTTGTAAGCACGCTGTATAGTCTTGCAGTCTGTGGTGTTCAAAGGTTAAATTCAACAGCTAGACAAATGATGACAGTAACAAATTTTAAATAACAAAAAGCTTGATGCATGAAAACCAAAAACCAATCTTGAATTCCTATGAAATTACCAGTGCCAATTCCTCATTATATTTTTAACTACATCATGATTCTGCAACTTGAAATACCCTGCAAGTTGAAAAACAAATAGTCAGGACTTACGGTAATATTTCTCAATGACTATTCTGCTTTGAATTTTCATCTTATTTCTTTTTTACTATATATTTCAATTGAATTAAATAGAGAATTTTAAATAAGAAAAGTGTTCAGAGCCCTATTTTCTTCTCAGATGCTGTACTCTATGGTCTAGTAAGTACTTTAATGAGTTGTAACACTGCAAGATGTTTCCAGTTCCTTTACATCCTGAACTCCATTAGCATATATTTCTGCCTGACTTTCAAAATGGATTCCATGTCCCAAAATTGATATATTTTAAAAAAGAGCTTAGTGAAAAAACTTATTCTACTCTTTTAAAGTGTCTAATTTAAGGTATAAACCATTCTTAATTCCAAGTAGGGTTGAGCTAGTTTTCTTCCTAGCTGTTTTACATAGGTATTCATATTGTGGAAGTCTGGATAACTATTTAATCATAATTTTAGGTCTCTAGATACTGCAGGCAATAACTACAGAAATATAGAATTTTGGAATTTGAAAGGATGTTCAATATAATTTATTGTAACCTTCAAATTTCACATGTGAGCAATGCCATTCTGAAGGACTGAGTGACTTGCTCAAGGCCATTTAATTCACAGAAAGCCAATGCTAGCACCTGGAATTTGGAAGCCAGGTTCTAAGTTCTCCTCAGCCCTCATCGACTTTAAGTGCCCTTATCCTAGCAAGACTTGTTGGTCCTGGATAATTTGTTTAAGGTATTCAAAAAGATCATTTTGCTGATTTTTGAAAATAAGATAATTCCGCTTATATACTATGTGCAAATATATTTTTATGTACACATATTATAGTAATGATATCCATAACACATATTATATGTAGTAATAAAATGCCTCTGCACATCCAGACTTAAAGATGATTTGCTTAAAGAAATATGTGGCTTTTGTGGTCTCTCTTTCCCTCTTTCCTCCTATCCTCCTCCCCAACCTTTATGTCTCAGTTTAGGCCTCCCTTCCTTAGGGAGACTTTATGAGAATACTCTGAGTAGGTTCAGGAATGATTATTATATGTTCTTATAGCACCTTTTAACCTTTCATCACAGAGTTTCTAACAATTGTGATTTTATGTTTATTTGTGTAATTACTTAATTAATGTCTACCTCTCCCCCACTCTACACTGACTCTAACCATGTGAGGACTGAGGCACCTGCTGTTGCTCATGGCTACAACCTCAACTCCCCCCCAGTACCTGGTTCAGTGCCTGGAGCATAGTACACTCTTAGGATTTTTTGAATGAAATAAAAAATGAGTGAAATATCCTCTCTCCTAAAACTGACGTGTTCTTGAAGTTACTGTTCTGTGTATTTCCTGCCTTCTAGTATCACATTTATAAAAATTAATTTTGATTAGTGGTTCTTACTCCACCAACTACAAATAGGCTTTATTCCAAGCACTTCCAAGTGGCCGCTGGTTGGGGTTCTCCTTAGTGGGGTGTTCCAGGGCATGCTGATCTGCAGGAATATCAAAGCCAGCTTCCTGGTGTCCTGGAGCTAAAGAGAGGGAGGGAGGGGACCATGCATGATAGCAAGAATAAGATACTCTGAGGTCCTCTTAGCAGAAGTTTAGTCAGTGAGTAGAGCTCAAATTGTTCAAGGTGGATCTTCAACATCTATCCCAGTCTGGAGGGACATTGCCTAACACCTAAAGATGAAAGTTCCTGAGGCTCTTCTTACATACTTATAAAATGAAAATATCTGCTATTTAGTCTTAGCCGTAGGGAGATGGCCATTTCCTTAGAGGGTTGGGGATACTCGATGGACACTATTGAGATGAGTCACAGTGACCCCTTGAGCAGACTGAGGCAGATGAGGTCCTGGAAGAGGAGTGAAGAAGTCAGCCTGATAACTAGGTTGTTGAGGAAAGGTAGCGAGAAGGGCTAGCTGTGCCCCGTGACACCTAATCGAGGGTTGACAGAAGATGTCACTGTACACATTTTGGTCTTAAACCAAAGGGCAGAGGAAGATCAGCAAAGAGCATCCCCAGAAAGATCAGGTGTCCCCTCTTGCTTGTGGGATTGAGACCTCTGCCTGACCAGATCCACAGGCATGCTCCCTGGAATGCCAGCAAGAAATGCCACCCATATGCTGTAGGCTACTTTTCCTGTGAAGTACCATCTTTTGGAGTCCTGCCCTGAGTGCACATGTGCTTTGAATAAAAAACTAAGTTCCTACATTTCAGGGGGAAGATTAATAGAGAAGGGCAGCCATCTTTGCAAGGGATTGCAGAGATACTGAGAAGGTGAACCATGGACTGGAGGACAGGTACAATCCTTCTTCTTTCCGAGGCTGTGAAAGTTGGGCCTGGATTTCACAGCTTAAGATACACGAGGTGCTCCTGCCATGTAGGGATGGTGAGAAATCCTGAGGCAGATTCTGAACACAAGGTGGCTTCATGGGCCCAAGGGCAGCTGTATCAGGAAGTAAGTTAGTTATAGGCTAATCTGTATTGGGGTTTTTGTTATCTGTGCATGCTCTGTGGAGCCTTGTGAGAGGTTGATATAGGCTGTGGGGAAGTAAAGGAGGGTCCCATATCCTGACTGTTTATGGGGGTGGGTAGCCCTGCCCCTTTTCAAAGGTGGTAATAATAGCCCACCCCTGTGGAGGCCTTCAGAGCCTAGCAGAGTAGTCCCTAGAAGGGGCTCACTGACAACGGTGTTGGCATCTTAAGGCTTAACCAGAAAGCTCGAGAATTCACTCCTGCAACGGCACAAAAGCATTGTGAGATAACAGAACAGATTAGCTCCAGAAATTGGGCATTACGTGCATATTAACTAGGAAGGTGACGTCCTTCATGCTCACTGGCTGGTAAAGGACATACATCTACTGACATGTGAAAAGACTGGAGCTTAAGCCATAAGAATTAATTTATCTGACACACAGTGTCAAGGGCACTGTGTCACAATTCATTCCAAATGGTAGCTAACATTAATTGAGCACCTATTATCTGCCAGGCACTACTCTAATGGCTTCATATGTATCACCTCAATTAATCCTCATAACCATCCTACTAGGTAGGTGCTTTTATTATCCCTGCTCTGCTGATGGCATTCTCTTGCTCAAGGATGTAAGTAAGTGAATTGGAATATGAATCCAGCATGTCTGACTTCAGCACAGTGCCCTCAATCATTACCTATGATTCCTCTCTACATCAGTCCTAATGTGACAGCATGAACTGCCTCCATAGACAAAACTCGGTTTTGGCTTGAGTGTTCATATAAATAGCTCACTCAACAACAGACTACTTCCTGGTCATGGTGGCATTATCTGGCACACATGGAAGAGTTCTCATCCTAAACCAGTCACCACTCACTGTACTAATTGCTCAGCAATTATAAGCACAGCACAGCAAAGGCCAACACTTACATGTGTATGGCATGCAGGCACACACCTTGCCCACTCTTTTTTTTTCCAAACACTTTAAAAATCCTTCTCACTCATCATGTGTTCTTATCTCGATTTTTTTTTTTTCAGTCATGTTTACTTCCTAATGGCACCCTTCTCTCTTGGAGTTCTTTTTAGAGCTTTGCAAAATTTTATCAGTCTGCTTCATGGACTCCCTGCTCTCCTCCTCTTCCTGCCTTTCAAATGTTGGTGTCCCAGCATTCTGTTCTCCTTCTACCTCTCTTGTCAACTGTCTGTGCTGTCTGTGCTATCTTTGGGTAATTTCACTTTCATGGCTTTGCCTGTGAACAAGTTGCTCACAAATCCCATTTTCCTCTCTCTTCTCAGATCTTTTTCCTACTCTGGGGTTTATTGAGATTTAACTAAAAAGAATGTATGACATGTGGTCTTTTCTTTCAATGACATTTTAACTTAATTGCTATTGATTCCATATATTAATGAGAAATAAATACTGCCTTTAGGTCTGTATTTAACTATTCAAAGTATTTTGATTTTTAGTTGACTTAAGAATATAGCAATACACATTTTGTAATGTATTCAGATCATAACTATGTTAGATATTTAATGTGCACATTTAATTTTATTGGTAATAAAACCATAATACTAAAATAAGAATTAAAAGCCACTTCAGGGAATATAGGAATCTTAATTAATAATATTTTATTTACTTACATTTAATAGAATGATTCTTTGAAATTACCTTGTCTCAAAATAAAAGCATAAAATGAACTTACAGATATCCAGTTTTAAGGCACTTTTATATATAGAAAATATAGACAAGACATAGTCATATGCATAGACATAAACTTTGTTTTGCTTATGTGGAAAACATATTTTCTCAGTAGCCATCAGTAAGTATATAGTAACCAATAGAAAATGGAAAATTGTACTTTCTTTAGTCTGTAGATACATCCACAGGATTTTTTTCCTTTTTTAAAATATAAAAATAAGTTAATTCTCTCAGAATTTTCTGTTACTAGTTAATTCCTCTGAAGCTATATTGGAAGAGAAAAAGTGACTCTGAAATTATTCAGATAATTCCGGAAAATATTTTAGTTCCACACAAAGTACTTAGTTTAAACCATGCCAGTTTGACTTCACCTTTTCTCCAAGGTTTAAACTTAATTTTATTTTGAATTTAATTTTTAAAAGTTGTCTACAGGTGATTTGGGCATAGAAGACAATTTAAGGACAAGCCCAGTACATAAGTCATCTGTTGTGACTCAGCAGCATCATCTGCTGAAACCGTGAGATGACATATGCTGAAACATTCAAATCCCAATCTGTGACATCTTTAAATTTCAGTAAGTAAGACAGAGCAAAATATTGTGCAAATATGCAAAATAACACTGTGTCGGCTCCTTGTAATCAGTGAGGCAAGTCTGTTTTAACTCCAGGTGTCTCCATAATCACAGCCATGGTCTTGTAAACAGATAGTGATGTGGACAGAACCATCTGTGCTGCGCTGCAGACCCGCACAGAGGTCTACTGGAAGGAAGGAGCCCGAGGCGAGTCCACTGAGCGTGCGCACTTCCCAGTAAGTACTCCAGCTGACGCCCAGTTTCTCAGTATTTGAAGAGAAGCTTTTGGAAATCAAGTGGCATATGTGTGTTTATGTGTGTGTGTGCCTGGAGGGTGTGTAGGGGTGCTCTTGCTAAAAGACACCAGGCTTTCAAGGCTATTTTCTCACTATGAATTGAACAAATATGATTTAACACTCAAATCTGAATAATTTTTTTCCGAGGTATTATGGGTTCTTCCACGAAAGCATTAAAAACCCTTGATTCACTGCATGAGAGAGTTGTAGGGAATTAAAAATACATGGTTATACTAGTTTTAAAATATTGTAGCCATTACACATATATCTAGTTTAAAGTTACCTTCTGAGTAGATTTTCTTTTTGTGATCCTCAAATTTCATAAATTTGTTTTTTGTTTTTTGTTTTTTTTTTGAGACGGAGTCTGTCTCTGTCGCCCAGGCTGGAGTGCAGTGGCCGGATCTCGGCTGACTGCAAGCTCCGCCTCCCGGGTTTATGCCATTCTCCTGCCTCAGCCTCCCGAGTAGCTGGGACTACAGGCGCCTGCCACCACACCCGGCTAGTTTTTTTGTATTTTTTTAGTAGAGACAGGGCATAAAATTTTTATTTACCTGTTTCAGTGTGATTTTTGCTGTGGTTTGGACTACAGGGTTTGGACCAGAACATTAAATGTGGAACAACAGTATTTTCTACCCTTGGCAGTGGTAGCATTGGAATTAAGAAGAGGAGAAAGTGATCCCAGGGAAAACACAAGTGAGATGTGAGGTCCAGCTGCCGTCCTTACATGAGGAACCTTTTTCTAATGCCATCCTTGAACGTTCTAGAATTTATTTTTAATAAAAGATGTGATTTGTATGCAGAAAAGTTTAATGCCTGGCAATATTTTACTATTTTCAGACTGCCAGTATTCTACCTATGCATTACACTGACTGTGGAATGCAAAATATGCATGATTACACAGAATATTGTTATCGAGGAGATTTCATATGAAGGTTGATCTATCATGTAGGCATTCTCCAGGATTTTAAATCTTATTATATTGTTAAAGATGACATTTCATTTTGGCTTCTGCTTGGCATTCTGTTAAAAGTCAAACATTAATGAGAACTTGGAGAAAATTGTAGCCTGTTATGTTTGCAGAAGTGTGTTTTTCTGATAATGAAAGGATATTTGGAGACCTTCATGTAAGCTGCCTCCAAATGCCATAGCTTGTGTCTTTGTAACATTTTGTGATATTCTTCCCTACCCATCCCCTCTCTTACCTCATTTCCACTTGACACCACTACTGACCAAATAGGGTAGGGGAAGGTTTTTGTTTTCTCTTTTTTACTTTGACCCAAACATAGACACATGGTTTTCCTGAGTGCACCATAAGGAAATTGTGAAAGAACATTTAGATAAGAATTTCCTATAGCCTAAGGCAGTAACTTGCTTTATAAGCTGTGGCTTCCTCATGTTCAGCTTGGCTTCTGTTTCCTTGCCTCACTGTGACACTAGTGATTAACTTAAGGAGTTTTACACTAGTCTTCCCATCTAATGAGAAAATGGGAGAGAACCCATTGAAAGGGGTGACAGCCAACAGGGACAGCTTCTGAAATACATAAATACATACTAGGACACACCACTCCTAATTTTGTTTTAGTTCATCTTTACGACTAATAGAAAGAAAGGGACAAGAAAGAACATTGAGGAGAAGAGAGGTCAACATGACAAAGAATAAGAGTGTCAAAGAGGGATGCAGGAGAGCAATAATCAAAGAAGTGAGCCAGCAAGTATAGGTGTGATGACAGAAAGAAGCGTATATGATTTTCTAAAACTTTTATAAAGTTCCCATGTTTGCAAATTTTGTTGTTCCCTATTGTACTACATAAGTCTGTACCTGTAGATCAATTAGAACTACCATGTAGAGAGACCCAATAAATGTAAATTCTGGGCCTTCCCCATATTGTTCATATTTAATGCCACAAGATTCTTCCTTCCAGAAGATTCTCATATTTCTGTTCCATTTGTATCTGCTCTTACCTATATTCAAATGCCACCTTATTTGCTGTTTTATTTCCCATGCTCATCTATTGGACCTGGCCAGTGGTGCAGCTTCTTCACTTCTGAAAGGTGGTTTGCCTCTACCAGTTTGCCTTTGTCCTTTGGTGGTAGCTACTCTGTTTGTGTTAATAACCAAGCCAAGACAATGGTTATTGTTATGGATACTGTAGGTAGTCTGCATGGTTTATTTCACAGCTTTGATTTGTTAGTGGATAAACTCAAATACCTTTTTAATCTCTAAACAAACTAGACAGGTCTCTATCAGGAAAAGATGGCACATTCAAATTGAGTAATTTGAGGAATGTACTGGTTTGCAATGATGGTCTGAATTCTTTATTCTTCCCCCATTTGTCCCCTCTGATATGTGATTTTGCAGAGTTTTTTCATTATAGGCAGGGTGACCTGCCATATCTCCTTACCTCCTTTTTCTTTTGGCACTGGGCTCAACCTGGTGGTTTGCTTTGGCCAAGGCAGTATTAGCAGAATGGATACAAGCAGAAGCACTGGGGCTTCTTCTCTTGTGCCTCTTGCAGCGCCATGGGAGCATGCCCAGGATAACCTCCTGAAGGTCAAGAAGCACGGAGAACAGAGCTGAGGCTGTCTGAGATCAGCTATCAGACAGCTGTCAGACATACGCGCAACCCTGACCAAGGGTTCACTAGTTGATAGTCTAGCTGATACCTGAGATTCAAGCAATAAGTGCTTATTGTTGAATGCTACTGAAGTGTTGCAAATTTTGTTATACAGTATTGTGACTATAACATGATAATTTAATTTGGGGACTTTTTACAAATGTGTGTGGGTAGAGTTTAGGAAAACCAGAGTTTAGAAGTATTAATGGCAAGGTACATTTACCATGCCTATGCCTGAAGGAGCAAGGGGAAAAAGTGGTTACCAGAACTTAGAAAAGGAGAAATGTACATGGAGACCAGAGCTGTCAATTTCAAGTAAGGGAGGCAGGCAACCTGTGATTACATTGCAGGGAATTGGAGGAATAAATACCCTAATCTCACTCTCTCCACTAGACCCAGTGATAAATTGTTAGAGTAACTGGAGCCAAGACTGCATAAATATCCTTTCGGGGCAGTGGTGGTGTTTCAGTGACTAAGCTTAGCAGCAGATCAGAACCAGGCTCTAATAAGCCTCAGAAGGCCTGAGTACTTTCCTTTTCTTAGTGCATAGTCAACCTAGTAAAATGGCCACAGATATGTGTTCAGGAAGGACTGGGAAACACTCCTGGTCTTGTGTGGACCTTCCCCAAGGGTCCGAGCCTCTCCCTCAGTCAAGGCAGGGCCTCTGAATTTGTGAATTTGATTGCCCTGGGTGGATAAAAGACCATAAATCCCTACTCTGGTGATTTAAATTTCTGATGATCATATCCAGAATATTTCTGCCAACACATGTACAGACATACCTTAATTTACAGCCCATCTGCTTCATATCTAGGGATTCCATGATCAATTTACCATCCCCACAAATCCCTCTGGGCCAAAACAGTCTGGCCCCATTTTTCCTAGAGGTTTATTGTTTAATTGCATGTACCTTATTGCTTATGGTTAGTGAAAATGCCTTGTCTCTACCCCTCTGGGATCTCATTATTTCCACTGAAATCAGGAAGACAAATTTTAATGCAGCATCATTATCTCTGGCCAACATAGTTTTTCAGCCTCTTGATGCTGTTCTCATCAATGCCTTGGTAAAGGAAGCATTCTCTGGGCAGCCTGTGGATTATGGTTAGAAGTGGTGAGCAGATTACTTATAATAGATTCATTCCAATCTCTCATTTACCATCAGGGCTTCTTCCTCTCTAGTACTCAAAATCTTCCAGCATTTTGACCTCAGTGATGCAGAGCAGGGGTCAGCAAACTTTTTCAGTAAAAGGCTAGACAGTGAATGTCTTAGGCTTTGAGAACCTTATAGTCTCTGTCTCAACTGCTCAGCTCTGCCATTTTCGTTCACAAGTAATCGCAGACAATATGGAAATAAATGAATGTAGTTTCATTCGTATGAAGCTTTATTTACCAATACAGATGGTGAACAGGGTTTGGCTCGTGGGCCATAGTTTGCTGACCTCTGACATAGATAATTTTGAGATTCAACTTCAATTGACCAACTTAGCAGACTATTAACATCACTGCCATGTTTATGACCTAGTACATTTTTCTTGAATCCTGGGTGAACAGACTCTTGACAATTAATTCAGCTGGGTCAAACCTTATGCCTCATTCTTCCTGATCTGATACTCAGAATCTACATCCATTCATGCTTCCCTGTCCTGCCATACGCGTTGCATCTCTTCCAGTGTGTAGACTCTATCCTTTGGAGCTGTTCTTGTATTAGTCTGTCTGGATTATGTAAAGGCTCTACCTCTTGTTAGGGTACAGAGTCCGTGAGAGAATTTGGGGTGAATCACGAGAATATGCATTAGTTTGTGAGGGGACAACTATTTCTGGCCAGTCATTGAAAACCTTTTATTCAGGAAATAACTAGGTTCCTCTGTTTCTGTTTCATCATCCTTTCTCTCTCTCTTTCTCTCTCCATCTCTGTCTCTCTCCCTCTCAGTATATATATTTGTATTTATATGGGCTTATTTTCCTTATGTGTGTTTAAACATTTTTTTTTTCCTGAACCATTTGTAAGTTGAGACTGTATCTTTTTATCCCTCAATAATTCAGCATGTATTCCTAAAAAAGAACATTATCTTTGTTGTCAAGATCAGGAAACTTAGTATTGATACAATGCTATTATCTAATCTACTGGCTATTCAGATTTCATCAATCTTCTTATCGGTGTCTGTTATGGCTTTTCCCTGGTACAGGATCTAGTCTAGGAGCATGGAAATTCTTACGTCTCTTTAGTTTCAGTCTATCTAGAACAGTTCCTCAGCCTGCATTTTTCTTGACTTTGATGATTTTGTTATTTTGTAGAATAATTGAGTTATTAAATTATTTTGTAGAATGACATTTAATTGCGGTTAACTGATGTTTTCTAATTTTTGTGTATGCAGTTATTTTTGGCAAGAAAACAACTGAAGAGATGCCATCTACTTCTTAGGCCGTTGTACCCAGAGCCGCATGATCTCAGATTGTTCCAATACTGGTGATGCCAGCAGTCTCCACTGTAAATCTACTTTTTTGGTAATTAATCAATAATCTATAAAAAGATATTATGTGAATCCATAAAAATATTGTTTCATAGTAAGATTTTACTTCCTAGTTTCAGCATCCACTGATGATTTTTACACTCCATCTTTCTTTCTGCATTTATTAGTTGTCATTAAACTATAAGGGAGAGATTTTCCTCTTATTTGTTTACTTGTCTCAGAATGAACTCATGTATTATTTTATTCAGTGGGTTATAATCCATTACCATCATTAGTTTGCTGCTCAGATTGTCCTAGATTTGGCCATTGGGCCTTTCTTTAGGCTGGCTCCTGTGACTTTTTGATGTGGCCCTTTGATTCTGTCAACATTTCCTGACTTTCTGGATCAGCAAGATGTTCCAGGCTCATTTTGTACTTTACCAAAAGCAGCCCTGAAGTCAACCATTTCTGCAAAAGATCTCTGGATCATTTTAGTAAGAAATGGCATTTAGAAAGCAAAAACTTGGCATGAGATTTCTCATTGCTACTGTGAGTCATTGTTTTTAAGCCTTCTCAGTAGACAGAGACAGGGTAAATGTATACACTATATATATGCATAAATCCATGAGGTCTTTAATATCTTAGACACAGATCAATTATAGCAAATCCTTCTCTATTCTGAGGATAACCCTTAAGACGGTGGTCCTGGAGACTCAGGTAACTTTTAGGAGTGCTAGGATTCTTGAAGGATCCCTTATCAATCATGTAGACGCACAAAGTTCATTTGGCTTAACTTAAATAACCAACAAATATTAATTGAGAAATGACTATGTCCTTCCCTCCCAGATTTAGTATTAAAAAAAAATCACCTAATGATTTCAGAATGCACAGAGACGTACTGTAGGAAACACATTCACACGATTCTAAGAATATGGTTGAAGTTACCAGAGTAAATAATTTATATAATATCTTTAAAGAAAACTCTCAAGCATAATATGAGATATAAAAGTTAGCCTTAAAAATCAAAAGAATTCATTAAAATCATTTCTGCTTCTAGTTTTAGTTCTTGATTTAAAAAACAATGCACTATAACATTTTGTTGTCTGATTATATAACTATATAAAAATTAATTATTCCAGTGAACATTTGAGTTGTTTCTGTTTTTTTTTTTAATTGTGAACAATATTACTATGAATATTGGTCTACATATTTCTCCGGAGTTTCCTAAGAATTATGTAATATACCAAAGGATTATAAATTAGTCACTCAAAGACACCATGCACCGTATGTTTTTTTATTGCGGCACTATTCCAATAGCAAGAGACTTGGAACAAGAACCCCCAAAGTCCATCGGTGACCGACGTGATTAAGAAAGCATGTGGCACATGATACACCCCAATGTGAATTACTATGCAGCCCATAAAAAAGGATTGAGTTTCGCGTCCTTCTGTAGGGACATGGATGGGCAGCCTGGAAACGGCGATCATTCTTAGCAAAACTATCACAAAGAAGCAGAAAGACACAAAACACTGCATGCCTTCTCACTGCATCGAGGTGGGAACGTGAACAACTGAAATCAGCTTGGACCTCGGAAGGGGAACATCACACACTGGGGCCCTTCATGGGGGAGGGATTGCATTGGGAGTTATAGCATGATATAAATGAGAATTGATGGGGTGCTGACGAGTTGATGGGTGCATGCACAGGCCACAGTGCACAAATATACACTATGTAACAAACCTGCACGTTTAGCCAGCGATGACGCCTAGAACTAAAGTGAAATAAAAAAAAAATTATAAATACATTACAAATACCTTAATGCCAAGGTGTGGTCTAGGATTCATGTTTCAGTTTACATCTTTACTAGAAGTATATGTATAAGAATCCTCATTGCTAATCTTACCAACATTTCTTATCAAACTTATTAAATTTTTTTTTGCCAATATGATAGTTGTGCACTGTTATTTCTAGTGACTTTAGCTTATATTTCTTCCAGAGATTTTTTTTTTTTTTCTGCCTGGGGTCTTTGGGCCACCTGAACCCCTTTGTACAGCCAAGTGGGACTGTAGTTCAGCTCTTCCACCTCGAGGAGATTAAAATAGGTTCCTGACCTATTGCTATTAGCAATTTACATTGGCTCCAGCACAACACTGGCGTTGTGTTTGCTTGTTGCGGACATTTCTAACCTTATTTCACTGTTTTCCAATAGATTTTTCTTTCTTTCTTATACCCAGCAATGAATTACAGTATTTTATCTGGAACCTAGTTGTATTAATACCATAGTAGAAGACAGCTCAGAGAATCTCTCCCTTTTAGGTCTGAAAGCTGAAGTCAATGATGTACGTACTTTTTTTTTTTTTTTTTAAAGCAATATCCATAAAGATCACCAAACATTCCTTTCTCCCAATCTAAACTTTCATGATCTGTTTTGAATTTCATCCTTCTTCCAACTCAGAGCTGCATCTACTCACATTGAATGCCAGAGGAGTAGAGTAAATATTGTCAAGATTGAGAAAGGAAATTTGCTTATTTTAACCTTTGCTATTTGCTCAAAAGCTTCTTGTGTCTTGCAATCCTTGGCATTCAGGATTGAAAGATTCTGGCTTTCCCAGTCACCAGTTTAATTATTCCCTCCTCAAGGTCAATAGTTAAAAGCCCTGAATCACATGGTTCCAAAAGAGTAGGAAGTAGAGATAATTGGAGTGGGGAATGGAGTAAACTCTGTTTATTGTGTAAGGAAATTCAGGCTGGGGTATACCCTGATGCATCCCAGGGGACTCTAGAATATTTTTCCATTTTTGTTGAAGCTATGTTCACAAATGGAGCCCCAGCAGATTATTTTGGCCTCATGTTCTAACCCGGAACCCACACACTCAGTGCTGTTAACCACACGGAGTTCTTTACACTTCACCTGATACAGAAGACATTTTCCACCTGTTTTGCTGGTGCTGTGCCCTTTGTTTGGACTGCTTTCCTGCTCTTCTCTTCCTGGTAAATGCTAAACCTTTTTGGTTCAGGTTAGATTTTCTCATTTTTGATCTTTTCTTGCTTCCATGCACTTTTAATACATTGAATTATGTCCCCCCAGCTTGCAAGTACATTTCAAAGCCTGGGAATGTGACTCCCAGGGAACCTTACACAGAACTGAGTATGAAATAAAGGTTAATAGTTGATAGGTGTTAAACGAATAGCTCAAAAAATAAACAAATAAATGGCCAAATTATTGCACTTCTTGGAGGGGATTTTCAGGCCAGATTGAAGCCCTCTAGAATGATCAAAAGAGTGAGAACTATCCTTAAAATCTGCTTAATGAAACCTATGGCATGAAGGAAAGAAGCTTCTCCGGTTCTTCACAAGCCATAAGTCCAATTGGACAGTGTCATTCTTTTGCACCCCAGAAAGTGCATGTATGGGAACTAAGTGTGTGGCTGCTTCAATTTGGTGTGTAGGTGGACATTCAGCAAGCTCTCGAGGCTCTGCCAGGGTACTCTCCCAGGAAACATCAACAACACCTAAGAGTGAGGGGCATGTTACAGATAGAGCTTCAGGACCTCATGTTCTCTGCTGGTGGATGAGAAGAGTGACCCGCATCCCTTCTAACCTGTTTCTGGTAAGGTCTTGGCCTTTACATTCTAACATTTTTCTTTGAGTTAGCTCTGACTCAGATTTCAGAAGCAGACTGATGACCACTTTGTGTCTGAGATTCTGGCCAACATGTTTTAGACATTAGAGGTGTCATCAACTTTCTGTGACCCAGAACCTCCATGCCCGTTTCATCTGCTCACAATAGAGCTTTCCCCACTCCTCTTTCAGCAATTCTTTGAGTAATGCCATCTTTTTTTCACCCCCCTCCCCCCCACAGAATCTCACTCTATCACCAGGCTGGAGTGGACTGGTGTGATCTCGGCTCACTGCAACCTCAGCCTCCCAGGTTCAAGCGATTCTTCTGCCATAGCCTCTTGAGTAGCTGGGATTACAGGCTTTTGCCACCATGCCCAGCTAATTTTTTTTGTATTTTTAGTAGAGATGGGGTTTCACCATGTTTGCTAAGCTGGTCTTGAACTCCTGACCTCAGGTGATCTGCTCTCCTCAGCTTCCCAGAATGTTGAGATTACAGATGTGAGCCACTGCATCTGGCTGCGTGATGCCATCTTAACCCTGCAGGACGAAATTGGGATATCGGAATAAGTCCTGGAGGTGCGACCCAGCTTCTCGTTTCTCTCACTGCTAGTCTTCTTCTGAGTCTTTTGATAATGAGGTGAAAGATATGGAGCAGAAGTGATTAAATTATTAGAATTCGCCTTGGCTTCCAGACACTGAAAAGCTGCTTTTGACTTCTCCATGTGTAGACTACCTGCATGCCTGTGCTGGATAAGCCTTTGTATGGAAATTGACAACTGAGTTCCTCATCAAAGATTTTTTTCTTGCTAGTTTGTCATGTTCTTAGCTGTAGTCTTAAATGTTTTCATGATATTATTCATTTTCTAAAACAAAGTTTTCCTTCCATGAACCAAACAGGAAAAATCCTTTTCATTCTCGGGTCTCTATGGTCCAAAATTAAGCTGAAATTCAACTGCATAAAAAGTGCTAACATTGGGATGGATTCATTCCAATTAGGAGGTGATAGTCTGGTCATCAATTTAATCAGCAAATATTTACTAATAGTCTCCCTCCTTCCCTCTTTCTCTCCATTATTTCCTTCACTCCTTTATTGCTTCCTTCTCTTACTTTCACAGATGTTTAGTGAACACCAAGTGAATAATACAAGCTTTCATGTTATAGACAACTGTTAATCTAACGGTGAGGTGATTGAAAAGTGCTTTCTGGGATGTGTCACTCCATTCTACTGCAAATAGACTGTAGTTCCATAGGTTTTAAGTGTTTCAGTGTTTAAAATTTGTAGGGCTCTACAAATGAAAGGAGGGATTTTCTATGCTAGGTAGAATTTTCTCAATCTGTGGTTTCCATTGTTGTCCCAATCATCTCCATTTCTAAGGAAATGATAAGGGGTATGGAGAAGGTACAGGGCAGGCAGCAGTGGCTCTTAGGCGATACCTGAATGTTGCATATATCGC
Source organism: Rhinopithecus bieti (assembly GCF_001698545.2). Taxonomy (NCBI): domain Eukaryota; kingdom Metazoa; phylum Chordata; class Mammalia; order Primates; family Cercopithecidae; genus Rhinopithecus; species Rhinopithecus bieti. Next base: position 89,127 of record NW_016818998.1, read on the forward strand.
TTCAATTCCTACCTTATTAACCACACTGTCACCAGCTACACTTGGCTTCAAGGGGGCTGGACCTAGGTGGTCACAGGCCAACCAGAAATGTTGTGGATCTTGTTACTAAAAGGAAGAAAGGGAGAACATATCCGGGTAACAACTTGCTGTTGCTGCCTCAGCAGATATCCAGCAGGTAATATCTATAAGAGCAAATGGTATGAGATAATGTCATGGAACCCATAAACCTTGTATGCTTGGAGGAGTTGGTTTCTGGATTGAATTTGTAAGTTGGTTTAGGATTAATTTGGTGTAGGATTTTGATATATTAGTTAACCTGGGGCACACTTATTAATCAGAGAGAAATTGTGCAGTAAATGCTATTCTTTTATTATTAAAACTTATAGTGACACTCAACATTTATTTTTCTTTGCTGTTCTCATGATAGTGAGTGAGTTCTCATGAGACTGCGTTGTTTAAAAGTGTGTAGCACCTTCCCCTTCTCTCTTCCTCCTGCTCTGGCCATGGAAGATCTACCTGCTTTCCCATCGCCTTCTGCAATGACTGTAAGTTTCCTCAGGCCTCCACAGCAATGCTTTCTGTAAGTCCTGCAGAACTGTGAGCCAATTAACCTGTATTCTTTATAAATTACCCAGTATCAGGTATTTCTTAGCAGTGCAAGAACAGACTAATACAGCCAGTCGTTATTTATTTTTGTTAGTTTATCTTAAATCAATAACAGCCTTTTCAGTTAAGATCTGCACTGATGAAAAGACAAAAATCTAGAGAGGTTATTGGTATTAGAAAATTGTATTTTACTTCATTCAACATGGGTAACATTTTCGAGCTCAGAAAAGGACTTTTCTATGTACTTATAAAGGTCTTAAGTCCTCATATTTCTCCTCTAATCAAGTAGCAGGGAAATGTACTTACTTCTACTCATGAACATCTAAATGCTATTGGTGATAATTCACAATAATTTGATAAGAATTTGAAATGAAGGCAATATTAAAAATACAATGTGCACAATAATAAAAAGTGTAATGGTGGTTTTGACATTACCATTTCTGGCTGATACTAGGATTGGTGCCAAAAAGAGATTATTTTGACACTTGAAATATTATAAGAATGATGAATTACATCTACTTGACATTATCATTTATGATGATGCTTATTTCCCCTAATTTTAATTCTGAAGGGTAAGATAAAAGGTTAGTCTTTTTTGGATGATTAAAACACATTTTTAATCTAATTTTCCTAGGCCAAATAGAATGAAGATTTGAGAACTTATGTGAAAAGTCAGCAATATTTTAGATTACTTTATAATGTACACACTGCTACCTTATTTACTTTACATGTAGTATCTGGGCATATCATTATTTTTTCCATTTTACAGGGGAATGAAATGAGGTTTAGAGATATTAAGTACAATAATTCATTCAATAGCAAACATTCACTTGGTAGAAAAACCAGGGATAAGGCGATTTCTGTCTCAAAATCTTGTGTACTTTCTATACCACTCTGCTTCCCATTATAATTAACAAATAATCATGATAATTTATACTTAAACACACACTCTATTATCTGTCAAATTACTCAACCTATCACCTTAGTTTCTAGTACATATTTCTGAGAGTGTGGCATGCCTTTCTTCTAAGATTAAGCTTCCTATAACTGTTATTAAATGTGTTCATGTTTATGATCCCTGTTGAATGCTGTTCATTGTGTCTCCAGATTTGAGCTCTGGGCAAAGATTAATATGCTCAAGATTTACAGATAGAGTCCAGGCTGCTGCTGGAGGGTTGTTTCTCAAGTTCTGGCATCTCTGTTGACTTAAGGACCATTCACCATGAGAAAATGGAGCCCACCAATTTTGGTAAGTTAAAAACATTTCTTTACAGTTAACATTTTAAAATTAAAATTTAAAATTAAAATTAAACCAATTAAATATAAAGCATAGACTTTCTAAATTTATAGTTTTGTTTTTTCATCTCAGTGAGATCACATTGCTTTAACCTTTCCCTAGAATAACAGTATCTGGTTCAGTGATGGATATTTTGAGCTGCTGGTTAGGACTCACATCTTTTTTTTTTCTCTTCGTTTCTTTAAAACCTCTAATTTACAGGGGTTTAGGGAATATGTCAAAAGTTCTAGGTAATCAGATCAGATATATGTCTAGTGATTTTGCAGATTTTTTTTAACTGAAGACAACATTCATTGCTCCATTAGATATGGTTATAAGCTGACCACGCTCAGAAGTTGGGAAATCTAGTAAATGTTTTATTTTGGGAGGTGAGGTTGATGGGCCTCTAAATTTACTTTGCAGTTTCATTTAACTCTGTTCTGTATCAGAATTTACATGTGATAATAAAATGTTTTATAACATGTAACATGTAAAACATGTTGTCAGTTTCTGTTTCTTGGTGTGAAGAAAATTATCCAACATTATAAAAGTTAAACCCTTAGAGATAAACCATTTGTATCACAATTTGTTTTTCTTAAGAAACCCTGATATCTTGTCTTTAACATGTGGCAGTGTAGTCTCCTGTACTTGCTGACCATTTCTTTACATAGTATACTGAAAGTAAAGTTCTTAGAGTCTCCCTGTTTCGGACATGGGTTACATTTTGCCTACCTAGCCCCTTTAGCACTTCAATTTGATGAATGAAATATAATCTGGTAGACTCTTATTAGGTCCCCGTCTTCTACAATTTGAGGTGAAATATTTTAATCTTGTGTAGAGGAAAAAAGGGAGTTAAACAGCTGGCCTTCTGTCTCATTCTAGTGGCAGGCTTTCACCAGTCTGGTCTTGATTTGCCACAAATGCTGGACTTCCGATTTTTAGCCTCGGGAACTGATTTCATTCCTTCCCATTCCCAAAGGTTCTTCTGTAGCCTGCCATCAATTCTGTAAGCTTTTGTTACCATTTTAATAAGTTTACTTTTATCTAAGTCAGTCAGAAATTGGTTTGGTTGTTTGTAACTAAAGAACTTTAACCTAATTATATTCAAAATGATTGCTATTTTCTGAAACACTGAATCAACCACATTTTTAAAATGAATACAGCAGGATATTTAACTGATTTTTTGGTGCAAAAGCTTAGTAACACCCTTTCTTGCTGCATAGCTAATGACTGTTATTTAAGTGCTAATCCCAACACACCCTTTCTAGACTATGTCATCCCTCAAAGAAAATTGTAGCTAATATTTTTAAAATGTCTTTTGTTCTTTAGTATGAAATCTTAGAGTTAAATGTGATAAGAAATAATCACTTTTTCCTCTTATATAATTAATCTAATATTTAATTCAAATTTTAAAATTTTTTGATTGTAATGCATTTTTTAAACTTACCATATTATAAGAACTGATTTATAAAATACATCAGTGGTTTCATCCAAATGCAAGTTCATATACATATATGTTTGTAACACCACATTTTGTGTCGCTGATACTAGGTGATATCCAATAAGTTCATTTGATAAAAGGAATTTTGTCAATAATGTAAGTTCTGTTTTCTTTTAGCACAATATTTTATTATCTTTAGAGACTTGTTATGAGCAATAAGCTTTCTCTATTTTCGCTAGAAGATGTGCAATATGAATAATGCTCCTTTTGTTTTGTTTCTTCTCCATCTTTAGTGATATAACCATATTTTTCCTTCAGGAACATCATGTTGTAATTTCTCTGGAAAAACACAACTGGTTTACGAAAGATACCATGTGATTTATTTGAAAATGAAGCAGAAGACTTAACAATGTTTTGTTGAAACTGCCATGGGGACCAGAAGTGAATGGATCACAGGTCCAATAAAATTCACTATCGAGGCTTATACAAATAACCACTGTTGAAGATGCAATTGTCCCAGTCTATTCTATATATTCATATTCATCTTGTATGTTTATGATATTATCTAAGCTGTAATATTTAGGTTAATATTTTCTTTAGTACTATTATGCTTTAATAAGTCAACTCTAAACCATAATTTCTGCTTTCATGGTTTAGCAATTTGACATTAGCAATAGTAATGATAAACTGCAGTAGAAACAATAAAAATTCAAAAATAAAAAATGTAAGTAATAAGGACACAATTGATATGAATACATGTTCCTTTAAATGAACTACAGCCTGTAAACTGGATGTGAGCTACCATTAACAATCAGCAGAATACTGCTAATATATATGCACACTTTAAGGATAGAGTGATTTCGAAGAAAGTAAGATAATTATTTTTGAATTAATAATGTGTATATATATATATATATGTATGTGTGTGTGTGTGTCTGTGTATGTGTATATATATAAATCCTATTGGTTTTGTTTCTCTGGAAAACCCTGACTAATACACCAAGGTCTTTGGTGCCTTCCTGTTGTGACTCTGCCTCTCTAAGATCTATTTTAAAAATACCCAAAGCTATACCTTGATGGGCAGAGGTACACTAAGGTTACACCACATTTTTAACAAAGTAGGTTTCTGACATTATAAAGATACTGAAGTCATGGTTGTGAATACACCCCACACAGATAGAAAGTCAGAACAATTTGGCATATCCAGGCCATTTATTCCATCAAGCTGCATCATATTTGACCCAGCAACCTGGTCAATATAATCTGCTGTTGAGATCACCATCACAAATAACTATGTCAGGGGAAGTAATACAAAAGGAAATTTGAATTTATGTGGACTGCAATTTTTACAGTTACATGGTTAAAAGGACTCATGAAACTCTTCATGCATACTCACTGATATGGTTTGTCTCTGTGTTCCCACTTAAATCTCACCTCTAATTGCAATCCCCATAATCCCCACGTGTCAAGGGTGGGACCAGGATGAGGTAATTGGTTCATAAGGGTGGTTTCCCCCATGCTGTTCTTGTGATAGTAAGTGAATTCTCATGAGATCCGATGGTTTTATAAGCATCTGGCATTTCTCCTGCTTGCACTCACTCTGTCCTGCCACACTGTGAAGAAGGTGCATATTTCTCCTTTGCCTCCCACCGTGATTGTAAGTTTTCTGAGGCCTCCCCAGCAATGCAGAACTGTGAGTTAATTAAACCTCTTTCCTTTATAAATTATCCAGTCTCATGCATTTCTCCATAGCAGTGTGATAACAGACTAATAAAGGGAAAGGATATGGTATAGCAAGAGAAAGAAGGTACAAAATCAGAGAGTCACATAGCTTTCTGGTACAGCTCCCCGGTTCCTTTCTTAGTCACACAGGACTTACTTTGTCTTTGGATTTTGAGCCACCAACATATATGCAAGTTGCCTTGATCTCTGGGAAACCAAAGTCCCGTGTAAGATGTCTTTTAAACCTCTCTTGCCACATAGCCCAAACTAGGCTTCATGACCAAGCTCAAAAACAGAAACAAAGAGAACAAATAGAAACTAGGTACAAACCATCCATCTGTACTTTATCTGTAAACAATGCTGATAAACTGGCATAGGTTGTTCCTGTCTGTTTTGGATTCTAGCTCAGGGCTACATTCATAGCTACTTAGTACATTTCATTCAAGTTTGGCCAATGATCAGCCCTGATATGGTTTGGCTCTGTGTCCCAACCCAAATCTCATCTCAAATTGTAATCCCCATGTGTTGAGGGAGGAAGCTGGTGGGAGGTGACTGGATCATGAGGGCAGTTTCTCCAATGCTGTTCCTGTGATAATGAGTGAGTTGTCATGAGAACTGGTGGTTTTAAAGTGTGGCGCTTCTTTGCTCTCTCTGTCTCCTGCCACCACGTAAGATCATGCCTTGATTCCTCTTTCTTTCCACCATTATTGTGAAGCCTCTCCAGCCATGTGGAACTGTGAGTCAATTAAACCTCTTTTGTTTACATAATAAATTACCCAGTCTCACAAGCCCTATGACTGAAAACATCTCTGGAGATAAACACAGCGTTGCAATAGATTAGTGGGATTAATCCTGTTCTTATACCATCCGCCTCGTGACTCTTACTTGAGTTTTCTTAATTACAAATTGACATCATTGCTCTTCTTTCCACATTTTATGACATTTATAGAACAGAGAAAACAGAAATATAAATACTAAGCTACAAATCATTTGTATCATTCAATGAAGTATAGGTATTACTTTGAAGAACCATTCAGCTTTTCAAAAATATTCCAGCATAAAATTGTTGATAATTATTTACAAGCCTGAAAATTCTTGTTTTTATATTAAAAGATCGTGAGTAGAGTATTAGACTACAGCAACTGGAGAAGTAGAGAGAAGATCCATGTTAGGAATGTGCAGCAAATTCTAACGTGAATATTCTAGTGGATAGATGGAGTATGGTGGCAGCATGGAGTCTGAAAGAGGAAATGGGAGGAAAATAAAGATTTATTTGGCCCAAGGAAAATCAAGAAGCAAGTGGAGAAAGGACTCAACCACAGAACCATAGTTAGGAAGCAGTGTTCTTATTCACAGGACCATTGTAAAGCAAGGCAAGACCTCAGGACGGACATCAGGCAATACCTAAGATTCACTAATTTGAATTTAGTTACAAGAAGGGTTTGGTGCCTGGAGTGGAACTAGAACATTAGAGAAACTATTAGTTCTTTCATTTACTTGTTCATCCATTTTTGTTCGTTCAATACATATTTATTGAGTAACCAGTATTTGTCAAAAATTAGGTGCAGAATACGTAGAGTTGGAAAAGACAGAAAAATTCCTGTTCTCAAAATTTATATTCTGGTGAGCAACTAAGGAAAAGATTACCTTGATTTTAAGCCAGTGAGCTCCTGGTGTAGAGCTACTTTAATCCTTCCCAAATAGGAATAACACTGGTTTCAAGGCCTAGAGTAGGAAGGAAGCTGAAGGAGAGGCTTAGCCTCCCTAAATTTGGGCTTTAGAGAGATGCTCAGGCAGGAATTCAATCAGATCACTTCACTGCCTACCTCTTTAGAATGGGAGCTAAGAAATCATACAGTTTGGGTTGAAAATCTAAATTAACATAGACAATTCAGACTCTCAAATCTTCTATTCCCATGCTAGAATTGTGTCTTGATGTAACTGGCTGTTTTAACATTCCACTTGACTTTGTTATTATAGACCTAGACTAAAATGAAGCACAGACTGAGAAATGTATAAGCTTTTCCCCATTGGTGGCTGTTTTAAAAGCAGATGTTTAACAAAGACTCTGTTCAAGCATTGCAGACCTGTTATAATAGTCAAACTTTAATATCATCCTTCTGCTTTACCACTCAATATGATAAGTATTTACTATATTCAAGCTCCATGAATTAAGAGATTCACACTTAAAGATAAATATCTTCTATCAACAACAGAAATGTAGCTTTTATATTATCTTACTTCCTGGAGCTTTCAGAAGCTGACTTATTTATTTCACTTTTACCTTATTTTTAATACTAACATAATGAGCCCCAGTTCACATAGTTACACTTGGTAACAGTAAAATCAGAAACTTGGCTAGCCAATCAAACTTCTCATTGCTTAATGGTAAGGAAAAGAAGCTTTATTTTCATTTCATTAAAACGTTGACTGCTACTTTATTCTCTTAAACAAATAAAATAAAATTTTATGGAATTGGCAGTTTTTAAGACTCTTATGCAAATTGGTAGCAGATCTCAAGCAGTTATAAAAGAGACAGATAACTATTAGAAATTAAAAACTGGAGTTGTTTTACTGATATGTACATATGTGACTGCATTTAAAGATTGAACATGAACCAATAGCTTTGTTAGGAGAAAAAGAAATTTCTGAAGTACATGTAATAAGAATAAAATCAGAATCTTTGAGAATAAAATTTAAGGGAGAAAATGCAAAAGAAATATTCTGGTACCTTAGAGAAAAAAACTGGAATAACAATAGATTGTCAAATAATCAGAATATAAAGGGTAAAAAAAGAAGGCATCAAATGAGAAACAGTGTACTCATGACAACTTGGGTAGTTCCTGTTTTTCTTTGATAGAAACAGTGGATCTCACCATCATACTCAAATCTGTAATAATAGCTTCTTGTCACAAGAAATTCATCCTGGATTTATATTTTGGTTTATGCATTTAAGTGCCACTTGTCTGTCTTTTCATGAATGACCTATCTATATTTCAAAAATGTAGACCTTCTTTTCAAAAGCTATCCTTAAACAGTATTTTGAAATACACTGATATATTTTGAGAAAAAAAACTTAAACAAATAACAGCTTTGCTAACTCTGGAATTCTTGGTTCATTTTTCATTTGTTTCAATTATAGAATCTAATTGAACAATAATTCTTACACATTTCATTACAAGAAAGACTATGTAGCAGATGCCAAGGTTACTTATTGGATGATTGAGTCTACCAATGAATGGGGAATGTTGTAATTAGGTACAAAAAGTGTGAAATTGCACTTTTTGTGATGTGCGAAGCCATATTTAAAATGCATATGGCTGCAAATAAATAATGAGGAATAGAAAGCTTTGCATTCAGTATCTTTAGCTGGGCTTGGCATGCACCAGTTGGTTCATAGGGAGAAAGCTTAGTTGGCATGTCTCAATGCTAGATTTGAGGTCTATATTTAGGTGTGGACTTTCATTTCTAGGAGATTAGTATCCAGGCAGTGAACAAAACATTACAATATAAAGCACAACTTTACCATGGGGAATAAGAAGTTTGAATTTGAAATGAAATGAAACTGGCTCAGTTATATAGCCTCCTTAGGTATGCTATATGAATTTTTTAGATCTTGATTTCTATAAAATAAAAATGTTGGATTCTATGGTCTATTAAGTTTTCATAACTCTAAATTCTGCAGTGTGTTTCTAAATTCTATAGCTAATACTCTTTCTGGACAACTCTTTATTATGAAAGAAAAATCAGATTTAACTTTTGGCCACTGATACTTTAGAAGAATGAGTTAGACAGATTTTGAATACTGATACAATTACATTCTGCCCACTTAATTTTAATTAAAGGATTGGTTTCACTTCTACTAATATTGGATTCTCATATCAGAGAACGTCATCAGCAAGATGGCAAAATAGAAAATACTCTGGCATCACTGCCCCCACATTATACAACTACAAACTATTCAAAGATGAGAATGCCACCCAGATTGTACCAGAACTTGGGGGAGAAGTGGAGAAATCCGCTAGACTCATGAAATCAAGAGAAGTCATGACTGGTAAGAGAAATGGTATTTCAGGCGTATCACCCTGTCCCCTAAGCCAGCATAATACCATTCACAAAATGTTTTCCTAGATGCACAGTTTGCTAAGGTAAGAGGAGGGAATTAGAGGTAAATATTCAATTTCCACACAGATTTGAGAATTTTCATGAGAAGCCCACTCTGGTTCTGTCCCATAGGAATCACTGAGAGTGCCAGGAAGACTGAACGTTGTGGGGTAAACTAAGAACAAAGAGCAGGTCACTAGTTGCAGTGACTGGCATGTGGACCTTAGTGGCTACTCAGCACTCTGATTATCAGGGACACCACATTGAAAAGACTGACCGGTGCCATAGTGCTGCAGGGGACACAGTACATCAGAAAACCTGAATTCCTAACCAGATTTTACACAGAGCCAGTTTTTTGCTTGGAGACTTATCGTGGCCCAGAAAGAACTAATAGGTTCTGATTAAGTTTTGGTCCCTGCTTCAGTTCTCCTCAGACTGAGAAACAACAGCAGGGAAGCAGTACAGTTCCAGAGCAGTATTCAAGCAACTTTGTTCACCATAAGTCTTACCTAGACTGAGAAACAATGACAGGGTAGCAAGTTAAGTCCAGTGAAATGTGCTTACTATAAGTTCTGGTGCTTACTGTAAGTGTTCCTCAAAAAAGATGTGTGTTTAAATACTGATCCTAAGAAGTAAAAGTCTAAACCCACCAAAGAACATCTTCAAAAAGTGGAAAGGGTGGATGCCTTCTCAAAGGCACGGAATCAGCATAGAGATATAAGAATTGTGCAAACTCAGGAAAATATGACACCACCAACAGAAGCCAACAAAATTCCAGCAATAGACCCAGAAGAATGGAAGATCTATGAAATGTACGGCAGAGATCTCAGAATACGTTCTTAAGGATATTCAAGGAATCACAAGACAATATAAATAGAAAACTTAATAAAATTTGAAAACAATCCAAGAATAAAATGAGAAAATGGACAGATAAATAGAAACAATTTTTAACAATCTAACTGCATATATATATATTTTAAATACAAAACTGAATTGAATACAAAAACTCGTTTGAAAGCTTAAACAGCAGACTTGATCAAACACAGGAAATAATCAGCAAGTTTGAAGACAGAACACATGAAACTGTCCAATTAGAGGTGCAAAAAGAGTGAAGAAGGCCTACAAGAATTTTGGGACTCCATCAAATGAACTAACTTGCATAATTGGAGTTCCCAAAGAAGACAAGTAAGAAAAGGCATTGAAAGAATATTTTAAGAAATAATAGCTGAACATTTTCCAAATCTAGACAAAGATAAGAGCATCCACATACAGGAAGTTCAAAGGTCACTAATGACATTCAACCTAAAGAGGAATTGTGTAAGGCATATCATAATAAAATTAGCAAATTCAAGGATAAAGAAAGAACATTCAAAGGAACAAGAGAAAAGAAATATATCACATTCAATGGAACACAAATACAGCTTTCAACAGATTGCTCAGCAGAAACCTTGCATGCTAAGAGAGAGTAGTATGCTATATTCAAGATGCTAAAGGAAAACATTGTCAACCAAATATACCATACCCAGTGAAGCTATTCTTCCAACATGAAGAAGAGATAAAGACTTTTCCAGATAAACAAAAGCTTAAGGAATTCATCAACACTGGATCTGTCTTACAAGAAATGTTAAAAGAAAGTTCTTCAATTGGAAAGAAATGAACACTAATGTGTAACAAGAAAATATCTGAAAGTATAACTGTCACTAGTAAGAGTAATAAAACAGACAAGTTCAGAATACTGTAGTACCGTAATCATGGTAAGTAAATCACTTACATCTTAAGTATGAAGAGTAAAAGACAAAACTTAGAAACAATAATAACTACAACAATTGGTTTAGAGATAGGCAGTATAAAAAGATATAAATTGAAACATCAAAAAGTCAAAATATGTGGAGGGTATGATGTTAAAATGTAGTTTCCTTTTATGTTTTCTTTGCAATCAAAGTTAAGAAACTATCAGTTAAGAATCACCTGTTAGAACCGTAGGATGTCTTTTTTGTAAGCCACATGGTAACCACAAAGCATAAATCTGTAATAGATACATGAAAAATAAATAGCACAGAATAAAACACACTACCAGAGAAAATAACCACAAAACAGTAAGAGAGGATTGAAAAGGAAGACAGGATCTACAAAATAGCGAGAAAACAAGTAAGAAAATGATAAATATTTTTTGGAAAAGATAAATAAAACCTTACCTATCACTAATAATTTTGAATGTAAATTGATTAAATTCTTTGATTAAAAGACATAAAGTAGCTAAATGTACTTAGAAAGTCCAAACTATATGTTTTCTACAGGACACTGGCTTCATTCACCTTAAAGATATGCACAAACTGAAAGTGTAGAAATGGAAAAAGATATCCTATGCAAATGAAAACCAAAAAGAGAAGGAGTAGCTATACTTATATCAGATAAAATGGGCTTTAAGTCAAGAATGATTTAAAAATAAGACAAAGCAGGCAATTACACAATGATAAAAGAGTCAATACAGCAAGAGGATATAATAATTGTAAATATAGATGAACCTAATTCAGCACTGGAGCACTGAAATATATAAAACAAATATTATAGACCTAAGTGGAGAGATTGCAATGCAGTAATTGTAGGGGACTTCGACATCCTACTTCCAGCAATGGGCAGGTTATCCAGAAACAAAATCAGCAAATAAATTTTATAGTTAAATTGCACTCTAGACTACATGCACCCAACAGATATTTACAGAACATTCCATGCAACAGCTGCAGAACACACATTTTTCTCAATAGCATGTGGAACATTCTTCAGGCTAGACCATATATTACATTACCAAACAAGTCTTAACACATTTTTTAAAAAGTTGAAAAAATCAAATTCATATCAAGCGTCTTTTCTAACCACAATGGAATAGAACTCTCTTCTAAAAATTAATAACAGAAGGAACATTGGAAACGTTACAAATTCATGAAAATTAAACAACATGCTTCTAAACAATAAATGGGACTGTGAAGAAAGTTAAAAGTAAATTCAAAAATTTCTTGGAATAAATAAAAACAGAAATATGCACCAAAATCTATGGGGTGTAGCAAAAGCAATTATAAGTGGGAGATTTGTAGTAATAAGCATCTACACCAAAAATGTAGAAAGACTTCAAACAAGCAACCTAATGATGCACTTCCAGGAACTAGAAAACCAAGAATTAGCCAGAGTTAGTAGAAGGAAAGAAATAATAAAGATCACGACAGAAGAAAATGAAATAGAGACTAAAAAAAAAATACAAAAGATCAATTAAATAAAAATTTGTTTTTGGAAAAGATAAACAAAATTGACAAGCCTTTAGCTACAGTAGGAAAAAAAGACCTAAATAAATAAAGTAAGAGATTAGAAAGGAGATATTACAATTGATAACACAGATATACCAAGGAGTATAAGAAACTATTATGAGCAACTATATGCTAGCAAACTAGAAAACCTAAAAGAAATGGATAAATTCATAAACACACAAAATCTATGAAGATTGAAAAATGAAGAAATAGAAAACCTGAATATATACAATGACTTATAATGAGTAAAGAGATGGAAGCAGTAATAAAAAGTCTCCCATCAAAGAAAAAACAGGACTTAATGGCTTCACTGCTAAATTCTACCAAACATTTAAAGAAGAACTAATACCAATGTGCTTAAACTCTTTTTTAAACAAAGAGGACAATGTGCAAATTCATTCTATGGGGCCAGCATTATTCTGATACCAAAAGCAGACAAAAACAAATGAATGAATGAATGAATGAATGAAAATAAAAGAAAAGAAAGAAAAGACGCTGCAAACAAGACCAGCGTCCAGGCCAATGGTCTGACGCTAAGCACTTGTCACTGTTGGCTCCAGGAGGTCACAGGCACCCTATGGTCCCCTCCGGCCTAAGTGCTCTCTTCCTCTCCTCCAACTGCCTCACACCTCATTCCTCCCAAGCAGGGTTCACTTTGCTGGGGCTTCTGCCCTCCTGAGAAAAAAAGAAGAAAAGAAAAGAAAAGAAAGAGGAAGAAAGAAAGAAAAAAAGCAAGAAAAAGAAAGGAGAAAGAATGAATGAGAGAGAGAGAGAAAGAAAACTACAGGCCAATATCACTAATGAACATAGATACAAAAATCATCAACAAATGACTAGCAAACTGAATTCAACAGCACATTGAAAAGATCTTTCACCATGATCAAGTGGGATTCATTCCAGATGTGCAAGGATGGTTCAACATATGCAAATAAATAAGCATAATATATCACATTAAAAAAATCAAGAACAAAAGCTGTATAGTCATTTCAATAGATACTGAAAAATAATAAGACAAAATTCAACATCCTTTTATGACAAAAACTCAAAAAACTGAGTATAGGGGAAACATACTTCAAGATAATAAAGTCCATGTATTACAAACCCACTGCTAACATATACTGAATGGGGAAAAACTGAAAGCGTTTTTTCTAAGATCTGGAACAAGAAAAGGATGCCCACTTTCACCACATTTATTCAGCATACTTCTGGAAGTTCTAGCCTGAGCAATTAATCAAGAGAAAGAAATAAAGGACATCCAAATAGGAAAGGAAAAAGTCACATTATTCTTCTTTGCAAATGACATGATCTTATATACTGATAAAAGACTTCAGCAAAAAAAAAAAAAAAAAAAACTGTTGGAACTAATAAATGAATTCAGTGAAGTTGCAAAATACAAAATCAACATACAGAAATCAGTAGCATTTATACACACCAACAGTGAACAACGTGAAAAAGAAGAAAGAATCCCATTTATATTAACTACAAAAAATAAAGTTTCTAGGAATAAATTTAACTAAAAAAGTGAAATAACTCTATAAAGAAAACTATAAAACACATGTGAAAGAAATTGAAGAGGACACACTAAAAAATAAAAAAAAGATTTGCATACTTATGGTTTGGCTGTGTCTCCACCCAAATCTCATCTTGAATTGTAGCTCTCATAATTCCCACCTGTTGTAGGAGAGATCCAGCAGGAGATAATTGAATCATGGAGGTGGATCCCCCCATACTGTTCTCCTGGTAATGAGTAAGTCTTACATAGGATCTGATGGTTTTGTAAGGGATTTCCCCCTTCACTTGGCTCTCATTCTTTCTCTTGCCTGCTGCCATGTAAGACATGCCTTTCACCTTCTGTCATGATTGTGAGGCCTCCCCAGCCATGTGGAGCTGTGAATCCCTAAAACCTCTTTTTCTTTATAATTTACCCAGTCTCTGGTATGTCTTTGTCAGCAGTGTGAAAACAGACTAATACACTCATGAATGGAAAAATATAAATACTGTTCAAATTTCTGTATTCCCTACAGGCATCTACAGATACAATAATACCAAAGACATTTTTCATGAGCATAGAAAAAAAGTTTTAAATTTGTATAGTACCACAAAAGACCTTGAAAAGGCAAAGCAATAGTAAGAATAGTAATCCCAGTACTTTGGGAGGCCAAGGCTGGTGGATTGCTTAAGTTCAGCCTTCGAGACTAGCCTGGGTGACAAAGGAAAATTCTATCTCTACTAAACATTACAAAAATTAGTAGTCATGGTAGTGTGCGCCTGTAGTCCCAGCTACTTGGGAGGCTGAGGTGGGAGGATCACTTGAACTCAGGAGGCGGAGGTTGCAGTGAACCACGATCATGCCACTGCACTCTAGCCTGGGCAACAGAACAAGACTCTGTCTCGAAAAAAAAAAAAAAGATAAACCTGAGAAAATATGTAAAATTTATGTGGAAAAAAACCCTCTAAAACATTTTGAAAGAAAGAATTAGAACTGAATAAATGCAAAAAAATAGTTTTATTTTGGATAGGATGATGCAGCATCATCAAAAAGTTTTTTCTCTGTAATTAATTTTATGCAATCCCAATTGTAAAAATAGCCTTTTTTTTCCCTGAAGCTAGACAAGTTAATGCCAAAGTTTATGTAGAAACATAAACATAGACTGAGAGTGGACAGAGGGAAGACACAGATGCTGGACTGAAGGGGGTGGAAGCTGGAAACCCTGAATGAGTCTACCATGCCCTGGGACTCCTTCCTGTCCTCCACTGACTCCTGGGGAACTGGTGAGTTGAGCAGGCAAGGAGAAACTCACTCTTGCCACAGATCTCTGAAATCCTGCCAACAGGAGACTCCACAACCCCCACAGACACTTGAGCTGACAGGGAAAGCTGCTTAGAAAAATAGTAGGGAAAGAACTCTAGAGAGTTGGGAGCCCAAAGAGTTTGGCATGGGAGCATCTGTAGTGGAGCCTGCCCAGAACACCCATCCCCTGACTCTCGCCTTACTCCTCCAGGAGACTTTAGCTCTAGGAAAACTGTTGGACCTGAAGAGTGCAGGATGGTCTTGTCCATGAGATGAGGCTGGTCCAATCTGTTTGCTTCTCTCTGAGGCCCCAGCCTGTCCACACCTGCTTGCAGTGCAACCTCAGATTCCCAGGCTGGAGGGTTCCTGGAAGCCTGCATCATAGATCCTGCATTGATGGATGCTTGACCAATGGAGAATTTCAGTAGAGCAACCCAGCAGATGTACACTAGCCTGCCTGTGGCCTCCCCCAACCACAGCCTCCTTGGAGTTGCTTGGCCTGCATGCACTCACACATGGCCATTCCTCACATTACTCTCTCACCACATGTGCAAGTTGGTGCACCTTGCCTTCCCTTCCTTGTCAGCATGCATGTGTGCATGCAGCCTGCCCACCATGCTACAGTTGCGGACATGAGTGCACTCCCTCCCCCAATTCCCCTGCTGTGCCACCATTGCTGTTGGAGTATTTGCAGGCACAGAGCCTGCCAGTGCCCCACCCAGTACCGGTGTGAAACTAGGCAGGGAGAGCAGGAGATCTGTTTTCACCCCCAGCAGTAGCAGCTGCATGTGTGAACAGATGCATAGAGGGTACACAGGGCACTGGCAGGCACAGTCTTGTGCCTGCCCCTGTGCTAACACTACTACCAGTGCAAACATGCACACAGGCAATGGCAGAACCCCTGGCCCTCCTGTACTGTGCTGCTACCACTGCCACTGTGAATGCCCACATGGAGACTGGCACCCCTCCACCTGCCAGGACCCTGCTATAGCTTATGAATGTGCACACTGCTGTGCTGCTGCTGCTGTTGCTGGCACATGCAATTGAGGACAGATGCTGCTGCTACAATCTTACAAAGCACTGTGGCTGGAATCACTCATTGGAGTGTTTTGACCAGTGGTCCAGGAACAATTCAATCCCTCCATCATGGCATGTTCCTAACCTTAGGGGGACACCAAACAAAGCCAGAGGCCAGATGTCAGCCCCCAAGAATTAGAGCATGCAGTCCTGGAGTCCTGAGTTGAGCCTTGGCTTCCTAAAATTCTCCAGAAATGAAGACAGTTGACAGAACCCACCTTATACCACAATCAAATCCCCAAATACATTGAATGGGATAAAAGAAAAAAATATCAGAAGGTCAGCAACTTCAAAGATTGAAGAAATATCAGTCCACAAAGATGAGAAAGAAGTAGTGCAAGAACTCTGGCAACTCAAAAAGCCAGTGTGTTACCTCCAAACAACCACACTATTTCCCCAGCAATGGTTTCTAACCAGGCTTAGGTGGCTGAAATCACAGAAAAAGAATTCAGAATATGAATAGGAATTAAGATCATCAACATACAGGAGAAAGTCATCCATTCCCATGAATTTAAGGATTACAATAAAATGATAAAGGAGCTAATAGATGAAATGGGCATTATAAAAAAGATGAAATAATCTGATCTGATAGAGCTGAAAAACACTCTGCAAGAATTTCATAATACAATCACAAGTACTTACAGTAGAATTGACCAAGCTGAGGAAAGAATCTCAGAGCTCAAAGACCGGCTCTCTGAAATAACTCTGTCAGAGAGAAATAAAGAAAAAACAATAAAGAAGAATGAACAAAACCTCTGAGAAATATGGGAATATGTAAAGATAAAAAATCTACAACTCATTGGCATTGCTAAAGAGAGAGACAAAAAGCCAACAACATGGAAAACATATTTGAGGATATTATCCATGAAAATTTCTTCAACCTCACTAGAGAGACCAGCATTCAAATTCAGGAAATGCAGAGGGCACCTGAGAAATACTGCATAATAAGACCATCCTTAAGACACATAGCCATCAGTCTCCAAAGTTGAAATGAAAGAAAAAATGTTAAAGGCAGCTGAAGAGAAGGAACAGGTCACCTACGAAGAAAAATCCATCGAGCTAACAGCATGCCCATCAGCAGAAACCTTGTAAGTCAGATGGAGGTCCTAAATTCTGCATTCTTAAAGAAAGTAATTTTCAACCAATAATTTCATATCTGGCCAAACTAAGCCTAATAAGGAAAGGAGAAATAAGATGTTTTCAGACAAGCACATTCGAAGAGAATTCATTACTACCAGACCTGCCTTACAAGAGGTCCTGCAGGGAGTGCTAATGTGGAAAGCAAAGACTGTTATCAGTCATTACAAAAACACACTTACGTATATAAACCAGTGATACTATAAAGCAACCACACAAACAAGTCTGCAGCTAACCAGCTAACAACATGGTGACAGGATTAAATCCACACGTATCAATATTGAACTTAAATGTAAATTAGGTAAACGCTCCAATTAAAAGGCACAGGGTGGCAATTTGGATAAAGAAGGAAAACCCAGTGGTGCCTTGTCTTCAAGAAACGCATCTCACATGCAATGACACCCATAGGCTCAAAGTAAAGGCATTGAGAAAAATTTGCTAAGTAAAGGGAAAACAGAGAAACAACTGGGGTTTCTATTCTAAATTCACACAAAACAGACTTAAAACTAATAATGATCAAAGACAAGGACATGACATAATGATAAAGGGCTCAATTCAACGAGAAGATCTAACTATCCTAGATATATATGCACCCAATACAGGAGCACCCAGATACATAAAGCAAATTCTTAGAGACCTATGAAGAGTTTTACATAACCACACAATAATAGTGGGAGACTTAACACCCCATTGACAGTATTAGGCAGATCATCCAAGCAAATTAAGAAACATATTAACTCAGCACTTGAGGAAATGGATCTAATAGACATCTACAGAACTTTCCACCCCAAACCAACAGAATATACATTCTTCTCATCTGTACATGACACATCTAAAATTGACCACGCAATTGGGCATAAAACAACCCTCAGCAAATACAAAGAAAAAACCCTCAAAATCATACCAACCACACTGTTGGACCACAGTACAATAAAAATAGAAATTAATGCTAAGAAAATCACTCAATCCATACAATTAAATGTAAACTAAACAACCTGCTCCTGAATGACTTTTGGGTAAATAATAATATTAATGCAGAAATCAAGAAATTCTTTGAAACTGATGAGAACAAAGATACAGCATATGAGAATTCCTAAGATACAGTCAAAGCAGTGTTAAGAGGGGAATTTATAGCCCAAAATGCTCACAGCAAAAAGTTAGAAAGATCTCAAATAACAAGCTAACATCACATCTAGAGGAACTAGAGAAAGAAGAGCAAACCAATCCCAAAGCTAGCAGAAGAAATAACCAAAATCAGAGCTGAGCTGAAGGAGACTGAGACATGAAAAAAACACACAAAAGACTGGTGAATCCAGGAGCTGGTTCATTGAAATAATAAGATAGAAAGACTGCTAGCTAGATTAATAAAAACAAAAGAGACAAAATTCAAATAAACACAATCAGAAATGACAAAGGAGACATTTCCACTGACCCCACAGAAACACAAAAAAGCCCTCAGAGACTATTACAAACAACTCCATGCACACAAGCTAGAAAACCTAGAAGAAACAGATAAATTTCTGAAAACATACAACCTGACAGATTGAACCAGGAAGTGATTGAATCCCTGAACATACCAATAAAAAGTTCTGAAATTGAATCAGTAATAAAATGCCCACCAACCAGAAAAAGCCCAGTATCAGATGGATTTATAGATAAATTCTACCAGATGTCTAAAACTGGTACCATTTCTACTGAAACTACTCCAAAAAATTGAGGAGGGGGGATTCCTTCCTAACTCATTCTATGAGTCCAGCAGCCTTCTGATGTCAAAACCTGGCAGAGACACAACAACAACAACAACAATTTCAGGCCAATATCCTTGATTAACATAAATACAAAAATCTTCAAGAGAACACTGGCAAATGAAATCCATCAGCGCATCAAAAAGCTAATCCATAACTATCAAGTAGGTTTTATTCCTGAGATGCAAGGTTGGTTCAACATACTTAAATCAATAAACGATATGCACTACATAAACAGAACTAAAAGCAAAACCACACGCTGCAGAAAAGGCTTTTAATACAATTCAACATCATATTAAAAACTTTCAACAACCTAGGCATTGAAGAAACATACTTCAAAATAATAAGAGCCATCTATGGAAAACCCACAGCCAACATGATATTGAATGGGTAAAAGCTGGAAGTATTCCCCTTGAAAATGATAACAAAACAAGGATGCCTTCTGTCACCACTCTTATTAAACATAGAACTGGAATTTCTCGCCAGAGCAACTGGGCAAGAGAGAGAAATAAAATGCATCCAAATAGGAAGAGAGGAAATCAAACTACCCTTGTTTATCAATGATATGATTCTATGCCTAAAAAATGTCATAGTTTCTGCCCAAGAGTTCCTTGATTTGATACACAACTTCAGCAAAGTTTCAGAATACAAAATCAATGTACAAAAATCAGTAGCGGCCGGGCGCAGTGGCTCAAGCCTGTAATCCCAGCACTTTGGGAGGCCGAGGCGGGCGGATCACGAGGTCAGGAGATTGAGACCATCCTGGCTAACATGGTGAAACCCGATTTTTATTAAAAATACAAAAAAAAAAAAAAAAATAGCTA
>NW_016818998.1:109327-142350 GCF_001698545.2 Rhinopithecus bieti
AAAAAAAAAAAAAAAAAAAAAAAAAATCAGTAGCATGCCTATTTACCAACAACATCCAAGCTGAGAGACAAATCACAAATCCAATCCTATTCACAATAGCCACAAAAAGAATAAAACACCTAGGAATACAGCTAACCAAAAAGGTAAAAGACCTCTACTATGAAAATTACAAAATACTGCTCAAAGAAATCAGAGATGACACAAACAAATGGAAAAATATCTCATGTTCATGAATATAAACATTTAGTATTTCAAAACTGTCATACTGTCCTAAGTAATTTACAATTTCAATGCTATTCCTATCAAACTACCAATGATACTCTTCACAGAATTAGGAAAAGCAGTTTTAAAATTCATATAAAACAAAAAGAGCCTGAATAACCAAAGCAATCCTAACCAATAAGAATAGAGCTGGAGGCATCACATCACCACACCTCAAACTATATTACAAAGCTACAGTACCCAGAACAGCATGGTCCTGGTACAAAAACACATATACTGCAATGAAACAGAATAACAAAACCAGAAATAATGCTATACACCTGTAACAGTATGATCTCTGATAAAATTCACAAAAACAAGTAATGGGGAAAGGACTCTATTCAATAAATAGTGCTGGGATAACTGGCTAGCCATATGCAGAAGGCTGAAACTGGATCCCTTCCTTATTATACCATATGCAAAAATTATCTCATGATCAATTAAAGAGAAATCTAAAACCAAAAACTAAGAACCCTGGAAGATAACCTAGTGTATTAGTTTGTTCTCTCATTACTATAAAGAACTACTTGAGGCTGGGTAATTTATAAAGAAAAGAGATTTAATTGACTAACAGTTCTGCAGGTTGTGTAGGAAGCATAGCTGGGGAGGCCTCAGGAAACTTACAATCATGGTGGAAGGGGAAGAGAAAGGGGAAGCAGGCATGTCTTACATGGCTAGAAAAGGAGGAAGAGAGTATAGGGGAAGGTGCCATACACTTGTAAACAACCAGATCTCATGAGAACTCACTCATTATCATGAGAAGAGCAAGGGGGAAGTCCACCTTCATAATCCAATCACCTCTCACTAGGTATCTCCTCCAACCTTGGGGATTACAGCTTGACATGAGATTTGGGTGGGGACACAAATCCAAAACATATCATTCTGCCCCTGGCCCAACCCAAAGCTCATGTCTTTCTGACATTGCAAAGTATAATCATTCCTTCTCAACAGTCTCCCAAGTCTTAACGCATTTTAGCATTAACTCAGAAGTCCAGAGTCCAAAATCTCATCTGAGACAAGGTAAGTCCCTTCTGCCTATGAAAAGAGGTTTAATTGACTCACAGTTCCACAGGCTGTACAGGAAGCATGGCTGGGGAGGCCTCAGGAAACCTACAATCATGGTGGAAGGTGAAGGAAAGCAGACACATCTTACATGGCTGGAGATGGAGGAAGAGAATGAAGAAGAAGGTGCCACACATTTTTAAGCAGCCACGTCTCATGAGAACTCACTCACTATCATGAGAACAGTAAGGGGGAAATTTGCCCCCATGACCCAATCACTTCCCACTAGGCCCCTCCTCCAACACTGGGGATTACAGTTTGACATGAGATTTGGGGTGGGAACACAAATTCAGACTGTATCAACTAGGAAATACCACTCTGGACATCAGACCCAGCAAAGACTTTATGACAAAGACACCAAAAGTAATTGCAACAAAGATTGACAAATGAAACTAAATTAAACTCTAGAGCTTCTGAACATTGAAAAAAAGATACACACAAATTAAAAAAAGACCTATCAACAGAGTAAACAAATAATCTACAGAATGGGAGGAAATTGTTGCAAATTATGTATCCAACAAAGGTCTAATATTCATTATCTATAAGGAACTTAAACAAATTTACAAGCACAAAACAAACAACCCCATTAAAAAGTGGGCAAAGGACATGAACAGAAACTTTTCAAAAGAAAACATGCATGTGGCCAACAAGCATATGAAAAAATGTTCAACATCACTAATCCTTACAGAAATGTAAATCAAAACACAAGGAGATACCATCTCACACCAGTCAGAATGTCTATTATTAAAAAGTCAAAAAATAACATATCCAGGTGAGGTTGTAGAGAAAAGGGGATGCTTATGCACCAACAGAGGGAATGTAAACTAGTTTAGACATTGTGGAAAGCAGTTTGGCAATTTCTTAAAGAACTTAAAACAGAATTACTGTTTGACCCAGCAATGCTATAATTGGGTATATACCCAAAGAAATATAAATCATTTTACCATAAAGAAACATACATGCATATGTTCATTGCAGCACCATTCACAATAGCAAAGACACAGAATCAATCTAAATTCCCTCAGTGGCAGACTGGCTAAAGATAATGTTGTATATACACACTAGGGAATACTATGCAGCCATAAAAGTGAATGAGATCTTGTCTTTTGCAGCAACATAAATGGAGCTGGAGGTCATTATCCGAAGCAAACTAACACAGCAACAGAAAACCAAAAGCCACATGTTCTCACTTATAAGTGAAATCTAAAAGTTGAATATACATGGACACGAAAAATGGAACAAGAGATATCAGGGCCTACTTGAGAATAGAGGGTGTGAGGAGGCTCAGGGTCAAAAAATTGTCTATCAGGTACTAAACTTATTACCTGGGCGACGAAATAATTTGTGCACCAAACCCCCACAATGCACAATTTACTTATGTAACAAACCTGTACATATACCCCCTCAACCTAAAATAAAAGTTTTTTAAAACATATCATACAATAAAAGGTATAAATAAGTAAAAAACTAAACATAAAAGAAAGTAAATAGAAAAGTTATGGAAAATCTAGACCTTCAGATATTAAAATATAAAATTATAAAGCCTCCATAATTGAAACAGTAAATCACTCATAAATAAATAGCTTTGCAGAATCAAATAGAAAGTCCTGATACAGACCCATACACACATGGAATTACTTGATATAAGAGTAGTGTCATTTCTAATAATTTGAGCAAAGATGGACTTTAAATAAATGGTGCTGGTGTAACTGTATAGTCTTCTGGGTAAAGATAAAGTTTGATCCTGTCACACACACACAAAAGCCTCCAAATGGATGGGAGATCTAAGTATTAAAAAGACACGAAACCATATAAACACCAGGAGAAAGTATGGGTGAATTCTTTTATAATCTAGGAATAGGAAAAGGCTTTCTAACTGTGGCTCAAAATTTAGATGCAATAGAAAAAAGATTGATAAATTAGATTACATTAAAATCCCTTCATTCTAGGGGAGAAAACCTTTTTTAAACTATATTATTAACATAGTAAAAAAAAACAACAAACAAGGAGATAATAATCTCATATATTTAGAAAAAGAACCAATATCTTCAATACATTGAAAAACTTTTAAAAATTGAGAGAGACGCTTTACATTCACTAGGGTGACTATAATCAATAAGACAATGAAAAGTATTGGTGAGGATTTGGAGAAATTGGAATTGCCCTTCATTGCTGGTGTGACTATGAAATAATAGAGCAGTTTAGAAAATAGTTTAGTGGTTGCTATGCTTTGAATATTCTCTCCAAAACTTACTTTGAAGCTCAATCCCCAATGTAATAATATTTAAAAATTGTGTCTTTAAGAGGTGATTGGGTGATGAGGGTTCTGCCTTTGTGAATGGATTAATCCATTCATGAATTAATGACTTAATAAATTAGTAAGTTATCAGGAGAGTGAGTCTGATATAAAAGCCAGTTGTGTTGTCTCTCATGAGTCCTTTTGCCATTTGTTTCCCTGTGCTAGTTTTGGATGTGCAGAGAGTCTCCAACAGCAAGAAGGCAATCACAAGATGCAGCCCCACAGCCTTGGACTTGTCAGCCTCCAGAACTGTAAGAAATAAATTTATTTTCTTCATAAATTACTGAGTCTTAGGTACATTGTTATAGCAACACTAGATGGATGAAGACAGCAATTCTTCAAAAATTTCAACAGTTACCATATGACCCATAATTCTACCTCTAGTTATATGTTATATATATATAAATTGAAAACATATACCCAACCAAAACTTGCACATGAATGTTCACAGCAGCATTATTCATAATTGCCAAAAAGTAAAAGCAGGGCCAGGTGAGGTGGCTCATACCTATAATCCAAGCACTTTGGGAGGCTTGGGCAGGAAGATTACTTCAAGCCAGGAGTTTGAGAGCAGCCTGGGCAATATAGTGAGATCTCATCTCTTAAAAAAAAAAAAAAAATTACTCAGGCATGGTGGCATACATCTGCAGTTTTAACTACTTGGGAGGCTGAGTGGGGAAGATCACTTGAGCCCAGAGGGTTGAGACTGCAGTGAGCTATGATTGTGTCACTGCACTCTGGTCTGGGCAACAGAGTGAGATCCTGTACCAGGAAAAATAAAAGAAACAGCTGAAATGTTCATCAACTGAAGAATGAATAAATAACATGTTTGTGATATATCCAAACAATGTTATAACATTTGGCAATAAAAATGAATGAACTTACAGTATATACTGCAAAATAAATTAACCTAGAAAACACCATGCTATATGAAAGAAGTCCCCCACAAAAGGCTACATATTGTATCATACCATTTATAAGACATTTTCCGTGTGTTAGAGTATTCAGGCTGCTATAACAGAATACCATAGACCGAGTAGCTTATAAACAACCTAAATTTATTTCTCATAGTTCTAGAGACTAAAATGTCTAAGAACAAGGTGCTGGCAGATTCAGTGTCTGGTGAGGGACCTCTTCCTTATTCAGCAGCTGTCCTCACTATAACCTCACATAGCAGAAAGGAAGGAATCTCGCCCCAGCCTCTTTAATAAGGGCTCTAAACCTATTCAAGAGCCCCTATGACCTAATCGCCTCTTGAAGACCCACATCATCACCTTGGAGGTTAAGATTCAACACAAGAATTTGGAGGAACGTAAATATTCAGCCCACTGCATCCAAAATAGGCAAATCCACAGAGACAAAAAGTAAGTTTGTGGTTGCCAGAAGCTGGGAAGAAGGGCTTATGGTGAGAGTAACTGCTAATGATGAGTGTTTATTCTCAGAGTTACAAAAATTTGGGATTATGTATCTATCTGAAATTACATAGTGGTGATGGCCGCACAATTTTGTGAATATACTAAGAACTACTGAATTGGACACTATAAAAAGATGAATTTTGTGGTATGTGTATTATATCTCAACAAATTATTTTAATGAGGGGAAATCCCAAAATTAGATCACAAAATCGCAATGACATTCATTTTAAAATGTAGATTTTGTAAAGGCCACTACCAATGATTTTCTCCATACTAATGATTTATTTAGATTTATCTCTCTTTTGGAACCTAATTTAGATGATTATATATTTTCCGGAGAAAGAGCTAACTCATTCAGCTTTTCAAATTTACTTGAATGGAGTTTAGCTCACAGCTTTTCTGTGATATATTCTAAAATACTGGTTTTGTTTTGCTTCTCGACTCACGGTTGTTTAAGACTAACAACTCACAGTTAGTCCTTAAACCAGCAGCAGATCTGGAATGTGGTTAGCAATGAAGGATGGTGAATCCCATTCACTGTCTGTCTAATCCAGGTCTTCACTTTGACATGTGATCTGCAGCAGGTCTTCTCTGTGGTTCAGTACATGCCTAGCTTTATATATTTTCCTGGGCATTTGAGAAGAAAGTGTTGACTCCTAGCATCTTGTTGAATATTTACCTGTTAGAACTACCTTATGTGTTGTTATTTAGAGTCTGTATCCCTTACTTTTTTTTCTCCTCTTTCTCATAGAATGGGAAAGTTAAAATTCTTTCATTTTGTTTCTATATTCCTGGTGTTTTCTGTAGCTTTTCTTTATTACTTTTGGTGCTATGTATATTTTGTAATGCACAAATTCGTGACAGTTTATAAACTGTCCACCATGCCTTGTTTAATACTATGTGATTATACGAATTCAATGTTCTCATTTAGTCTTTTCTTGTTGGCTCCTCCATTTATCACCAGTTTTGTTGGATTTTATTATGTAGTGTTTTCAAGAATGGTTTGTGGTGCTATATTCCTTCTTTACATTGAACATTGTTTGCCTTTGAAAAATTCTTTGTGATTTCTATTATTTCTCTGTCAACTTTTTGAATGCTTCCCAATATTCTGCTATTAATATTCCTATGAATAATTTTGAGGCCAGCCTAATCTTCTCCCTTAAAAATGAGTTAGTCTCTTGCTTCTATGACCAGAAGTTTGCCATAGTTTGAACTGCTGCCCTAGGATTTGGTCTGATTTTGCATTTGCCTCAGATTTTTTATTTTTATTTTAAAATGAAGTAGTATATAAATAGTTGCATGAAAATAATCTTGAATGAATTTGATAAACCTTCACTCTATACTTCCAGCCTCCACTTCGAAATGTGCTACTTATGCATATACAGTGAGCTGAGTTAACATACAGTTAAATCTAAAGGTTGACAGACAATAACACATTTTACTAATTTTGACTCTTTCCATATATAACCTGATATCACACTTCCCTTTCAAGTTCAGTAGGTGGGGCGTGTGCAGGTAAGCACAGATAAATACAAAGAGTAGGGGTAGCCAACTCCACTGGTCTCTGGCGATGGTGGGAAAAACATTCTTTGCTGCCGTCTCTGCTTGACCACTGGTGCACTAGTCAGTTGAACTGTGGCCTGTGCCAAATTTGCCTTTGAGCTACACAAAGCAGCATTAAGAAGAGAAGTTCATTGTAACTCTTGTAGAGAAATTCTTGCAGTAGCTCAGACCTAGGGCAGAGGCTCTGCTGGATATATGGAGATAATTGGTTGCATCAGTCAGGAATTCCTAGAACTCAGAGAAGCATGAATGCCCCAGGTCTTTTGCCTCATGAGTTGACATTTGCTCTCCCTCAGCAGCTACGTTCCTGATTGCCATCTTCTTTTTCCCCTCCATTCTATGACATCTGCTTCCTGCAAAGGTGGTATATCTGTCTGGCTCCTTGTTCAGCTGTCTTCTTCTGTCACTTAGGGCTGTTGAATTAGGCACAGGAATGCATCTGGTCTTCTCATATACTTAGCGCCAGGCAAGGGTCATTGGTTTACTTCCTCACGGTTTGCCACTTATTTTTGGGGAGCTCCTTAGGGTATTTGAAATTTGCATAGGAATATGCTTCTCTAGAAATCTTTTCTTGACGTGGTCTTGAATTTGGTAGGTGTCTTCAATAGATTCTGGATTAGGCTGCGGTGTTTCGTAGTATCACCGAAAATTGTTTGTTTTTCTCTCTGCTTTTAATATTTGTTATTTTCTCCAGGTTTTGATGAATAAAATGGGGGAGAGAAATGCCTTAATACCTCTGTTTTAACTCTATTTTGGCTTCCCAGTGGGCTTTTTGGTGGCTAGCTATTCTTCCTGTACAAAGACCTAGTCTAACCTACTACCTTGTTTCCTCTGAATTAATTTGCCCTCTTTCCATAATTCTCTCTTTCTCTAATACATATACACATACTCAGACATATGAACTCACTTTAGTCTAGGATCAGAGTGGAAAATGCTTTTTGTTGAGTATGAGGTAAGTAGTAAATACTTGTAGGTTAGCAGTGAAGAACTCTGTGATTTGGTAGTGAAACAGAATAAGAGGAAATAAATAGCACAAAAAAATTGCTGAGATTGACTTAAGTAATACTTTTTGAACACTATCAGCTGAAGTAGGCTTTTTCCCTCTCTAAATCTCTGTTCCATCTTATTACCTTGCAAGTCTGATGTTGCCTAAATAAAGAATAGATTCTGGGAGTCTTTAGAAATGAACTCACAAAGTCCTTCAAAAAAACACTGAACTATGATTTCTCAAGGAATTTTGAAAATAGAATAGGTCCATTTCCGCTTAACTGCTCTGACACTTACATTCACAAAATATAAATAAAAAGAAGAGATACTGAAACTTTGTTCAATAATTCTTTGTTTATTGGCTTCTCTTTTAAAGGGGAGATAAATTTTAGAAAAGTACTTTAAATACTAAAATAATAGGATGCATTCTAAGGGAGACCATATTTCATCCAAATCATATGGAGGGTTATGAATAATTGGAAGGATTTTGACCTTTAGTTTGAGTGAAATAAGAAGCAAGTGTGAAGTTTTGAAGAGTAACATGATATGACATAACAGGATCACTCTGGTTGCTGTGTTGAGAAAAGATAGTGAGTGCAAAAACAGAGAGATCAATTAGGAGACCAGTGAGAGACCTCAGATAAGAGATGATGCTGGCTTAGATCAGGGTAGTGGCAGTAGGAATGGTAAGAAGTAGTAAAGTTAGGAACATACTTTGAAGACAATATTTGCTAATGGACAAGATATAGGATGTGAGCAAAAGAAGGAAGTTAGGGATGAGATTTAACTTTTTGTCCTGAGAAACTGTAAGAATAGAGTTACAACTACCCAAGAAGGAGGAGACTGTAGAAAGATTTGGTCATGAGGGAAATAACAGGGACTCTTGGACATGTTTTGTCTGAGATGTTTATTAGACAGTCAAATAGAGTGGTTGAGTAGGCAGTTGGGACATATGGATCTAGAATTCAAAGAAAAGGTTTTGACTGGAAATATAATTTGGTATCATTAGCATATAGAATGCATTTAAAGCTAGATGATATCACTATGGAGTGAATGCAGAAGGAAAGAGGAAAATCTTGGGCACACCCACTTTTAGAGTTTGGTAGGTAATGAGGAACCATCTAAGAGATGGAGCGGGACAAAAGGAAAACCAGGGGAATATAAGGTCTTCCTTCAAGGAATAAGGAGTGATGAACTGTGTCAAATGCTGATGAGAGGTTAGGTAAGACAAGGGACTAAGAATTGAACATTGCATTTAGTAATGTGGAGATCCTTGGAGATTTTGAGAAAAGCTGTTTATATTTACATGTGTATATTTTTAAATTAACTTATTCTCTTCTATGAGTATCCAAGCACCACAAAAACAGACACTGTGTTTTCTTTGCTCACCAGACTATTCACCACTTAGTATAATAAGCATGTGTAAGTATTTATTGAGTAAGCAAATTCACTGAGGATGACCAAATTTTAATCTTTATTTCAGATCTAGTTCTGAGCTCCTAAACAATATATTAAACATCCATGGGAAATTCTCTCCCTGGATTTTCCACAGTCACCAACAATTATTAAGGGATGATTACAGACCAAACCCTGACCTTGGTCTTGGAGTTAGAAAAGCAAATTAAATCAAATCACCCTCCTAAAGAAGTTTGTCATAACTGGGGAGACAGACAAATGAACAGACAACTAAAATACCCTTGGATAAGTTAGTGATGAAAGTGAGGGAACTTTGTGACGATGTGGAAAGGATACCAGGTGGGCCCAGGGGTGAGGTCAATGGGAATGTGGGGAGGTGAAGACTGCTCAGAGGCCACATCTTTGAGCCTAGTTAGCAGGCATCATCCAGGTGAAGGCATATGGGAAAGGCAAACCACAGAGCAGCATGTGTGAGATATGTGGGCGAGAACAGACATATCCTACAAATAGACACATATATTTCTTCTCAGCTTTTTCTGGTGTGAACCCACCCTCCCATCCCTATGCCTCCCATCTTCTCTAGCTCTATTCTAGGTTTTTAAATTCCTAGTCTGTTTGCTTCTTTCCTCTTTCCCTCTGTTCTACCTCCTTATTTGTGGCTGACTCCTCTTTCTAGCATAGCGCTTTTTCTGATTTCCGATTTCCTAGGCAGAAGCTTACTTCTTTGATTTAACCTTGAGTCCAATCTGGTAATTATCTTCCTCTGTACGCAGCCCTGAGTGATATGCCTGGACTTTAACTCCTTCTCCATTTCTTTCCTTTACTCCAGAGGGGCCTGAGACTCACATTGTTTCTCTTTCCTCTTTCATGTCTTCTTCAGAATCATATTCTCCAGTAAAGCGTGACAATCTGACGTTTCCTAAATGTACCATTGTATTGAACACTTCTGAACGTCTCCTATGGCCACTGTGAGCTTCCTCCCCAGCACACACTGCCCTCCTCTGGTGACTTACTTATATTTATTCTGCAAGGTAACTTACACATTACCTCTACAGTAATGCGTTATCAATATAGGTTACATTAGGCTACAGTAACAAATACAATGCAAATCTGTGACTTAACAAGACAGAAGTAAATTTCTTGCATTTGGAATATCCTGCATGAGTCTGAGAGATGATCTGAGGAGGTTGTCCTTTTCGTAGAGGCCTAGCGTTGCAGGATCTTTTGATCTTGCAGGAGTTGCACATCAACAATGGGATCAGGTTCCCATTGGAGCAGATAAAGACTTTGGCCACAGGGACTGGTAAAGAGAGCATGGAAAATTGTGCACTGGGCTATTAAATGCTTCTGCCTGGTAGTGATATGTGTTGCATTTGATTACACTTCACTGGCATGTGTCCATGCATGTATTCAAAGAGGAATGTGCCCTGAAGGGAAGGAGAACCAGAAATCTTAGTGATTACCAGAAATCTAATGTCTACCTTGTGGGACATATTAGTAAACAGTATTAGGGAAGACAGCAGAGGAAATTCTGTGGCTATTGGTTATCATTAGTAACTTATTTACTTTGGAGATTATATAATTTCTCTCCACCTTTGTTTTCTCAGTTCTAAAATTGGAAAACAAGAGCACCTACCTTAAAAGAATCATTGTGAGAGTTAAAGTGCTTAGAAAAGTACCTAGCACTAATTAAGTTATCAAAAAAAATCACCATCAATTTTTACTGTAAACTCTTCCTTGAGCTGCCTACTTTATCGTCCCACCTTACTGAATGAAGTATTTTTTCCTCCATGTTTTTACTTTTCCTGGTGTGCAATCATAAATAGGTCCCTTTATCTCACAATTTATTATTTGTTTGGATGAGATTATGAGTTTCCTAAATCCCAAAATTTTGTCTATTCAACATTGTACTCTGGAATTTAGCACAGTGCCTACCATAGAGTAGGCAGTCCATATATGCTTTGTGCATGAATGAATAAGGAAACACAGGAGTGAACAAACTTGTAGTTTCCAAGCTCTGCACTGGGGACTAATAATGTTTAGTCTTATAAACTCTTCCTATCTTTTTTGCTAAAGTTTCACCCTTTGATGATATTTGAATTCTGAAACTACTTGTAGACAAATGTTAAAAGAATGGAAGCATTTTTTGTCTGGATATTTCCATACTTACAGGTATGCTTTCCTTATTCAAGACTTCAACTATGCTACTCATGATGGCCCACCAGCTAGCAGCCTCAGTACCGCTTGGGAGTTGTGATGCTGAGACTTACTCAGCCCACCCTAGACTTATTGAACTTCAGACTCCACCTTAGACTTACTGAATCAGAATCTACATTTTAACAAAATCCCAGGTGATTCATATGTGCATTAAAGTTTGAGAAGCGCTGGTTTACAACACTTACTGGAGCTGCCAGAATGAGTTTATGTACCGCCCCATTCATGTGGCTATGAGCTAGGGACTGAGATAATTCAGCTACAGTAGTAAAGTTGTTTTGGTTGACATTGTTTCTTCTGGTTGATTTAATACTGAAGAAAACAACTTGCTTCAAATAAATCTAATATTAGCAGAATACGTTTAGTATTTGGGGCATCATGAATTTGGAAATGCTTTGCTTGGGAAGTTAAAGGATTTGACAGTTAATTTGATTAGTATTGATTGACTTTTTTAGGGGGGTCACTAAATGTAAAAAGCATACCTGAGAGAATGCGGCGGGGGGTGGGGGGGAAGGAAGTTGTGTAAGTAACAGGTGGCTTTTGTCAGATGGTTTTATGACATGTAAGGTTGAGCTATTTCTTCTATACATATAGTTGACCCTTGTAGTGTAGAAGACTTTATATTGGTTCTTCTATAAATTAGCTGATCCATATATTGTGGAAGACTTTATATAAGTTTTTTGTAAATTAGCTGACCCTTATATTGTAGAAGACCCTGTACAGGTTCTGTGAAAGAGCTCAGGCAGCTTGACTTCATGTGTGTCTATAAAATGAGTATTAATGGATCCTGGATAAAGACCTTAAAAACATATTTTTAAGGTGTGCACAAACTGTACTCCCTACTGTAAGCATCTTTCATGTGAATGATTAACGGTGATGCTTGATGTCTGCAATGACTCAAAGCAGGAAAGAGACTTGCTACAACTAGCTCACCTATGAGTGGGGAACAATAGAGAAGCTGATAGAATCTAGCCAAAGAGTGATTTGGCATTATTTTAAAGTTTCTATTTCAGGGACCATCAAATGAGAAGTTTTACCCACAAGTTCTTATTTCATGATCTTCCTTGAAACTCTGTGAGAAGGACATCTCCTATCCTCCCTCATAATAAGTAACACATTTCAGCATAGGAAATGCTAGTGCAGGATTATGTGAGGAATTTCTTTTATTTGCCAGTAAATTTCTTACAACTTTAAGGATGCTTTGGGTTGTAGGAGATAGTACAGGATACTGACAAGATTGTATATAAATGTGGTCCAGAGTTTTTTTTCAAGTAGTTGTCTCTACCTAAGAATCATCAGGCTAGATTTGATCCCCAAAATTGCTATCTTGTTCTTAGTAGCTGTACATTTCTGGGCTGCTGAGATTGTGATATTCATTTTGTTTTACTCACAGATAGAAAAGCCATTAAATATTTATTGGATAATATATTCATAAGCAAGTGATAAACATTCAATATTATCTATCAAATGAAAAAACACATGCTGATTTTTATCGTAATTTTCTTGCTTCTTTAGCATAGCTATTTCTCAGAAAATGTACCAAACGTAAAAGAAACATGTTTACCAGGAGATACTGCTGCATCTTTTTAGTAACCAAAACAAACAGTTTGCACGGCTATTTTAACTTGTTTTGACGGATTAACTGGTACTTAGGACAACAATTTCTTGAATAGTTAATTATTTTGTAATGTTATTATGAACAACATATGGAAAACATCTTTCTGTGATAAAAAAGATCAGACATAAATGATGAAATAACTGAATGGAGATATTTCTGCCTTAACATTACATATTCATGTGTTTGCCAAAAATATTTCTATACTGTTATCTCAATGACATGGTGCTAAATATATATAATTTTACAAAATTAAATTTTCATGTTCATATATAGTACTTTATGTACACTGTCATATCCCTATAGTTACCAATCTATCATAGTGGCTCAAAAACAAAGTTTGTGTTTTCTCTTCTTTGCTGTTATGTGAACAACATAGCACTTGCATAACTTAAAAAAATAGCAGGTAAATGAAGCTTTGAAGGCAATTGCTTGTTTAAGAAGTAAATGTCAATTATAAGTGAACAGAAAAGCCCAAAATAGCCAAAACAATTTTAAAAATGACAACATTGAAGATCACTTACTTTCCAATTTGAAAATTTATTTTAAAGAAATTCCAACTTTCCTACCATATCACCATGTCTGGTTCTGATGCCTGCTCTGTCTCTACCACTTGTATTTTTTGCCTTTAGTAGGCCTTGTAATTTTTTCCTTGTAGCCAGACATGATGTACCAGGTAAATAAAATTGCTTGAAATAGGCCTTTAGAAATGTGGCAGTGAGGTGTTGGGGGAGGCAAGCATCATTCTATAGTTTTGTGATTAGGTCTTTCAGTGGACATGTACCACTGGATTTTGAGCTTCACAAATGTTTCTTGATTTTTAATTCCTTCTTAGGTAGTAAAGGTGGAGTTGGTTATTTCCTTCTCCCGCAGGAAAAGCTGGAGCAGACTGCATTCCCCTGGAGTTTTTAGATCTCAGAGTTGTCTACACTGAGCTTCCAGCAATTCATCAATTACAGTTCCGGTTTTCCTACTTTGGCACTGATTCCTGTGATGGTTTCCTGAGTGCCTGCTCTGGTAAGCCATGACTCCCTGCATTGTCCTATCTATCTCTCCAATCCTGGGGGCTGCAGTTTGCCCTGTGTCCTCAACTCTTTTATCGATGTTAGAAAAGTTGCTGATTTTTCAATCTTTTTGCTTTTTTACTTGATGTGAGGACAGAGAGGCGACTTCCAATCTTCTCACATGCAAAACTGGACCAGAGTATTTATTAATATAACTTTATTGAAGGATATTATAAACATCATATAATTCATCTATTTAAAGCATACAATCCAATGATTTTTTTATCAAATTTACCAACTTGTATAATCATTATCATAAATCAGTTTTAGAACACTTCCATTACCCTGATAATAGCTCTCATATTCTTTTACTGCTAATCCCTATCTCCATCTCCCACACCTTGCCCTAGGCAACAGCTAATTTTTTTCTCTTTCTATAGAATTTGCTTTTCTCAGTATTTCACAAAATGAAATTATACAATATGTGATCTCTTGTGTTTAGCTTCTCTCACTTAATGGAATGTTTGAAGATTGGTTAAGAACCAAATGTCATTGACGAATGAAAAGATCCAAAATAGTTATGTCATAACATGTATCAGTGGATGTTATGTATCATTCTTTACATAACATTCTTTGTACATGATACAAAGAATGTATTATTCTTTCTTATTGTTAAATTGTATTCCATTGTGCAGGTATACTACATGGTACCTATCCATTTGCCAGCTGATGGACACTACATTGTTTCAAATTTATGGATATTATAAATAATACTGTTAAGAACATTTATGTGCAAATCTTTGCCTGGGCATATGTTTTATTTTTTTCTTGGATAGACACCTCAGAGTGGAATTCCTGGAGCATATAGCAAATTTATGTTTAACTTTATAAGAAACTGCCTAATTGTTTTCCAAGGTCATTGTACCACTTCGTGTTCACATCATAAAGTAGGAAGCGTCCTGATCTCTATATCCTGGCCCATACCTGTTATGGTCTATCTTTTTGAGTATAGCCATTCTATTTGGTATGAAATGGTATCTCATTGTGATTTTAATTTACATTTCCCTACCAACTAATGATGTTGAGCATCTTTTCATGGGATTATCAGCCATACATACCCTGCTTTTTGTAAAAGATTCATTCAAATCTGTTGTTCATGTTTTTGTTTTGTGACTATTCAAATGTTTATATGTCATTGTTAAATTGTATATTCTGGATATACTTAAAAACTCAGATATATTTTGCATATATTTCTTTCCTTTCAGTGGTTTGCAATTTTATTTTTTGAATGATATATATTAAAGCACAAAAGTTTTGAATTTTGAGGAAATCCAACTTAGTGAATTTTTTATGAACCATGCTTTTGGTGGTGTATAGTATTTAAGAAATCTTTACCTAATCCAAGATCTCAAATATTTGCCTCTATGTTATCTTCTAAAAGTTCTATTGTTTTGGCTCTTTAAATATGTGACGCATTTTGTGTTAATTTTTGTGTATGGTGAGAGGTAATGGTCTAAGTTAATTTTTTAATTTTTTGACATATGGATATCCACTTGTTCAAGCATCATTTGTTAAAAAGTAAAATGAATTGTCTATAAATCTATAAACAAGAATATGTATATTCTTATGCCAACAGCACACCGTTTTGTTAACTATAGTTTTATATTACTTTTTTTTTTTTTGAGACAAAGCCTCATGCTGTCACCCAGACTAGAGTGCAGTGGCAAGACTGGGGCTTACTGTAGCCATAACTTCCCTGGCTCAGGGGATCTTCCCACCTCTGCCTCCAGAGTAGTTGGGGCTACAGGCATGTGTCGCCACACCTGGTTAGTTTATTTATTTATTTTTCTTTGGAGAGATGGGTTTTGCCATGTTGCCCAGGCTGGTCTCAAAGTACTATGCTCAAGCAATCTGCCTGCCTTGGCCTCTGTATTAGTCTGTTTTCATGCTGCTGATAAAGACATACCCAAGACTGAGCAATTTACAAAAGAAAGAGGTTTAATTGGACTTATAGTTCCAATGACTGGGGAAGACTCACAATCGTGGTGGAAGGCAAGGAGGATAAGGTCATGTTTTATATGGGTAGCTACAGGCAAAGAAAGAGAACTTGTGCAGGGGGATCTCTTCCTTTTCAAACAATCAGATCTCATGAGACTTATTCACTATCACCAGAACAGTATGGGAAGGACTCGACCCCATGATTCAATTACCTCCTACCAAGTTCCTCTCACAACATGTGGGAATTCAAGATGAGATTTGAGTGGGGACACAGCCAAACCATATCAGCCTTCCAAAGTGTTAGGGTTAAAGGTGCGAGCCACTATTCCTGGCCTAGTTTTATATTACTTTTTGAAATTGAAAGGTTGAGTCTTCTCACTGTGCTCTTCTTCTTTTTTTTTTTAAATTAATTTAATTTAAAGTTCTGGGATAATGTGCAGGGCATGCAGATTTGTTACATAGGTAAACATGTGCCGTGGCAGTTTGCTGAACTTGTTGATTTCTGCCTTAATTTCATTATTTACCCAGGAGTCATTCAGGAGTAGGTTGTTCAATTTCCATGTAGTTGTGTGGTTTTGAGTGAGTTTTTTAATCTTGACTTCTAATTTGATTGTGCTGCAGTCTGAGAGACTATTTGTTATGACTTCAGTTGTTTTACATTTGCTGAGAAGTGTTTTACTACCAATTATGTGATTGATTTTAGAGTAAGTGCCATGTAGTGGTAAGAAGGATGTATATTCTGTTGTTTTGGGTGGATAATTCTGTAGATATCTGTCAGGTGCACTTAATCCAGAGCTGAGTACAGCTCCAGTATGGAGGGACATTTTTGTGAGTTTATTAAGTGATCTTTGTTGGTTTAAAATCTGTTTTGTCAGAAACTAGGATTGTAATCCTTCCTTTTTTTCTGCTTTCTACTTGTTTGGTAGATTTTCTTCTATCCCTTTATTTTGAACCTATGTGTGTCTTCGAACATGAATTGGGTCTCTTGAATACAGCACACCAATGAATCTTGACTCTTATTCAGCTTGCCATTCTGTCTTTTAATTGGGGCATTTAGCCCATTTATATTTAAGATTAATATTTTTATGTGTAAATTTGATCTTGTCATCATGATGCTAGCCGGTTATTTTGCAGACTTGTTGATGTAGTTGCTTCATAATGTAATTGATCTTTGTAACTTCAGTGTGTTTTTGCTGTGGCAGGTAATTGATTTTCCTTTCCATATTTAGTGCTTCCTTCAGGAGCTCTTGCAAGGCAAGCCTGGTGGTGATGAATTCCCTCAGCATTTGCTTGTCTGAAATGGATTTTATTTCTTCTTTGCTTATGAAGTTTAGTTTGGCCAGATATGAAATTCTGGGTTAGAAATTCTTTTCTTTAAGAATGTTGAATATTAGCCCTCACTCTCTTCGAGCTTGTAGGGTTTCTTCTGAGAGGTCTGCTGTTAGTCTGGTGAGCTTCCCTTTATAAGTGACTTGGCCTTTCTCTCTGGCTGCCCTTAACATTTTCTCCTTCATTTTGACCTTGGAAAATCTGATGATTACATGTCTTGGGGTTGATCTTCTCTTGGAGTATCTTAGTGGTGTTCTCCGGATTTCCTAAATTTGAATGTTGGCCTATTTTTTTAGGTTGGGGAAGTTCTCCTAGATGATAAACTGAAGTGTGTTTTCCAACTTGGTTCTGTTCTCCCTGTCACTTTCAGGTACCCCAGTCAGTCACAGGTTCAATCTTTTTACATAATCTGATACATAGTTCTTGGAGGTTTTGTTCATACTTTTTTATTCTTTTTTTTTTTGAAATAATCTTGTCTACCTGTCTTATTTCAGTATGTTAGTCTTCAAGCTCTGAAATTCTTTTTCCTGCTTGGTCTATTCAGTTATTGATACTTACGGTTGCATTGTGAAGTTCTTGTATTGTGTTTTTCAGCTCCATCAGGTCATTTATGTTCCTCTCCAAACTGGGTTATTCTGGTTTACAGCTCCTGTGATGTTTTATTATGGCCCTTAGCTTCTTGGCATTGGGTTAGAACATGCTGCTTTAGTTCAGTGAAGTTTACTATTACCCACCTTTTGAAGCATACTTCTGACAATTCATCCATCTCAGCCTCCACCCAGTTCTGTGTCCTTGCTGGAGAGGTGTTGCCTTCCTCGGGAGAAGAGGCACTCTGGCTTTTTGAGTTTTCAGAATTTTTTTGTTGATTCTTTCTCGTCTTCGTGAGTTTATCTAGTTTTGATTTTTGAAGTTGCTGACCTTTGGATGGAGTTTTTGTGGGGACACTTTTTTGATGATGGAGTTGTTGTTGCTTTCTGTTTGTTTTTCTTTTACCAATCAGGCCCATCTTCCATAGGGCTGCTGTAGTTTGCTTGGGGTCCACTCCAGATCCTATTCTTCTGGGTCCCTCTTACACCTGAGAGTGTTACCAGTGGAGGCTGCAGAACAGCAAAGATGGCTGTCTGCTCCTTCCTCTGGGATCTCTGTCCCAGTGGGACACCAACCTGATGCTGGCAGGAACACTCCTGTATAACGTGTCTGGTGACATCTGCTGGGTGGATCTTACCCAGTCAGGAGGCATGGGATCTGGGGCTCCCTTAATGAAGGACTCTGGCTGCCCCTTGGTGGAGTGGGTGCACTGGACTGGGGAAAATCCTACTTGTCTGGGCTGCCCGGATCCCTCAGAGTCAGCAGGGGGAAACACTAAGTCTGCTGATCCATGGAGACCATGGCCACCGCTCCCCCTAGGTGCTCAGTCCTAGGGAGTTCAGAATTCTGTCCCTAAACTCTTGGGTGGAGTTGCTGAAATTCCTGCAGGAAAGCCCCACCTGGTGAAGAGGGATGCATCAAGGTCTGGTCGAAAGAGGCAGTCAGGCCATGATCAGCCACAGCCACTGTGCTGCATTGTGGGTAATTCCTTTTCAGTCCAAACTGCCCAGTTACCCTGACACCAGCAAGGGAAAAAAAGGAAGACTGGAGCTGCAGTGCCATCCCTCCCTCCAGGAGCTCAGTCACCTTAGGCAGCAGGTAGTCACAGTGACGATGTCTGTTCCTTCCCTGTGGAGCCCCATAGTCTTAAACAGTATCCAGCAGAGTGGCTGCTGAGAATCTGCATAGCTTTGTGCTTGGGACCCAAAGCCCTGGTGGCTGGCATAGATTCACAAGGAGGATCTCCTGATCCATGGGTTGCATAGATCCATGAGAAAAGTGTGATTTCCTAGTCAGAGTAGCACAATCACTCACCGCCTCCCTTGGCTTGGGGTGGGGTCTCTTCTTGCCTCTGTGTGGCACCCAGGTGGGCCTTGCCACCCTGTTTTTCCTCACTCTGTGTGGGTTGTGCCAACTGCCTAGTCAGTCCCAGTGAAAGAACCTGGATACCTCAGTTGCTGGTGCAGGATTCACTCATTATTTTTGTTCTTCTCAGTAGGAGCTGCCAACCATAGCTGTATCTAGTCATCCATTTTGGCCCCTCCTTACTTGTGCTATTCTTTTCAGAATTGTTTTGTCTATTCTTGACATTTTTCAATTTCATATACATTTTAGGATTATCTTCTCAATTTATGCCCCAAAAAAGCCCACTAGAATTTTGATATATGTTGTGCTGAAGCTATAGATCAGTTTTGGGAGAATACAGTCTTAATGGTATTGAATATTTCAATTAATGTATAAGGAAAGTCTTCCTAATAATTTAGAAATTAATTTTCTTCAGCAATGTTTGTAATTGTTAGTGTACAAGTCTCTCACTACTTACATTAAATTTATTTCTATGTATTTATAAATATACATGTATATATTTATCACATCTGAGTATTTTGGGGTCTATTATGATCAGAGGTGGTTTTTAAACTGTGCATCCAGATATTAACAGTGCTTATGTATGATAATGTAATAAGAAGTGCAATTTTATTTTAAAGTTTGACCATATTTTCCAAAACTTCCAAAAAGTTCATAATTATTTTTAAGTTGGTGACATCCTAAACATAATAAATCAACAATATAAAAAAAGAAAGGGAAAACCTTAGCAATAATATTAAAGCTATTACATATTGCACGCTTACTATGTACCAGGATTTTTTCTAAGCACTTTACATGTTTTACCTCACTTAAACCTGTCAATGACCTTGTGACTTAAGTCTATTATCATGTCTGTTTTATTGATATAAAAACTAAGGCACAAAGTAACTAAGTGATTTGCTTAAAGTCTCAAGATTAGTAAATGATAGAGCAGTATTTTGAACTGGCTCTTGATCCTATGCTCTTAACCACTTAATATTGAAATAAAATCCATCAAAATATTAATAGTAGATACCTCTGAGTAGGTTATAATAGGTTTTCTAAATTCAAAATACTTTTCCAAATTTACCAAATGAATATTAATACTTCTGTAATTATAGTTTTTTAAAAAACCATGAATAATTTAGTGATGAACTCTCTTCATGGAATATTTCTGTTTACCTGATAGATCAGCTTGAAACTTACAGTCATCAATGGTGATTCAATGAGAAAAAATCTTTTGTGTTTCTCTATAAAATACAAATTCTGTCATAAAAAATTTAAACTTAGAACTTGTGTTACTTTAAGAAAACCACATATAATTTCAATAGCAATTATCAATAGGGTAACACAAAGTGCACATTCACATATTCCATAAATATAAGAAAAGGAAATTCAAATATTTTTAAACAATTTATTTTTAAAAAAGACATGCAACTGATTTTCTTTTATTCATATACAGTTAAACAAATTTTATGTAACATTTCAGTTGACATTTTCCTTCAAGTGTCTTCTGTTTTTGTGTCCTGTTAGTGGATAGGCTTTTTAATGTCCCAAAGTCATAAGGTCATTGGAAAAGCATTGTATCCTATAATAAAAAAATACTACCTCTCTAGCTGTTTTGCTCAGCAAAAGCATAGGGCATGGTGTCTTTTAGAGACATTGCTCCTGAGATGGGAATAAAAGATTTTGACATTTTATTATAGCATTCATGAGTCAGAAGAACTTCATTTATTTTAGGTAAAAGGCAAAAGAGCAAATTGCCTATTTTCAGTAATTCAAGAGTGACTGGAGTCACCTACAACTTGCCAGTCAATAGTTTCTTAATAACGTTTCCCATTTAGAAGAACTATTGTTTCACTTGTCTTTAAAACATCAGTGGCCCTTGGCTAGCAATTTGAATACACATACATTGCACACACACAACTGTATGACCATAGGCACTGGTGAACTGTAGTCATAAAGAGCACTACAACATTGTGTGAAAATTTTTCTCCTCTAATGGATAGGACATATTCTTCAAACTGAAAAATAATTCAGAAATTGACTCTTTTGTTTTCTTTAATTACACTTTAAGTTCTGGGAAACATGTGCAGAATGTGCAGTTTTGTTATACAGGTATACAAGCGCCATGGTGGTTGGCTGCACCAATCAACCCATCATCTACAATAAGTATTTTTCCTAATGCTATCCCTTCCCTAGACCCCACCCCTCAATAGACCCTGGGGTGTGATGTTCCCCTCCCTGTGTCCATGTGTTCTCATTGTTCAACTCCCACTTATGAGTGAGAACATGAGGTGGTTGGTTTTCTGTTCCTATATTAGTTTGCTAAGAATGATGGTTTCCAGCTTCATCCGTGTCTCTGCAAAGGACATTAACTCATCCTTTTTATGGCTGCATAGTATTTCATGGTGTATATGTGCCACATTTTCTTTATCCAGTCTATCATTGATGGGTATTTGGATTGATTCCAAGTCTTTCCTATTATGAATAGTGCTACAATAAATATATGTGTGCATGTGTCTTTATAGTAGAATAATTTATAATCCTTTGGGTACATACCCAGTAATGGGATTGCTGGACCAAATGGTATTTCTAGTTTTAGATCCTTGAGGAATCGCCACACTGTCTTTCACAATGGTTGAACTAATTTACAGCCCCACCAACAGTGTAAACGTATTCCTATTTCTCCACATCCTCTCCAGCATCTGTTGTTTCCTGACTTTTTAATGATCGCCATTCTAACTGGCATAATATGGTCTCTCATAGTGGTTTTGATTTGCATTTCTCTAATGACCAGTGATGATGAGCTTTTTTTCATATGTTCATTGGCCACATAAATGTCTTCTTTTGCAAAGTGTCTGTTCACATCCTTTGCCCACTTTTTGATGGGGTTGTTTCTTTCTTCTATATTTGTTTACGTTCCTTGTAGATTCTGGATGTTAGCCATTTGTCAGATGGATAGATTGCAACAATTTTCTCCCCCATTCTGTAGGCTATCCTGTTCACTCTGATGGATAGGTTTCTTTTACTGGGGTGCAGAAGCTCCGTAGTTAAATTAGATCCCATTTTGCTATTTTGACGCTTTGTTGTAGTGCTTTTGGTGTTTTAGAGTCCATGAAGCTCTTTACCCATGCCTATGTCCGCTGGAAATGCGGTGCATTGCCCTAAGTTTTTGTGATTCTAGGGTCCTCCATGGTTTTGGCTCTTACATTTAAGTCTAATCTCCTTGAATTAATTTTTGTGTAGGTGTAAGGAAGGGGTTCAGCTTTCAGTTTTCTGCATATGTCTATGGGCCTGTCTTTTTCCCAACCATTTATGTAAATAAGGGAATCCTTTCCCAGTTGTCTTGCTTTTTATTGGTTTGTTAAGCGATCATATGGTTTTAGATGGTGTGGTGTTATTTCTGAGGCCCTCTGCTTATATTCTCCATTGGCTTTATATATCTGTTTTGGTACAGCTAGCATGGTCGCCTATTTAAGTTTAAAGCGGACAAACAGGCACAATTGCATTCTTTTTGTCAGATTTGGTTCAAGAACAGATGGATGAATCAGATGGTTGTAGATGTGGGGGCGTTAGTTCTGAGCCTCTGTTTCGTGT
Source organism: Rhinopithecus bieti (assembly GCF_001698545.2). NCBI lineage: Eukaryota > Metazoa > Chordata > Mammalia > Primates > Cercopithecidae > Rhinopithecus > Rhinopithecus bieti. The sequence goes on from NW_016818998.1 coordinate 132,023, forward strand.
TTTCATTGGTCGTCTGTATCTGTTTGGTAACCAGTACGCAGGCTGTTCTTGGTTGCTGTAGCCTCTGTAGTATAGTTTGGGAAGTCAGGGTAGCATGATGTCTCCAGCTTTGTTCTTTTTGCTCTAGGATGTCTTTTGCTATACAGACTCTTTTTTGCGCTTCCATATGCAAATTTAAAGTAGTTTTTTTTCTAATTCTGTGGGGTAGGAAGTCGATGGCTGCCTTGATGGGGATAGGCACTTGAATCTATAAATTATTGGGCAATATGACCGATCTTTCACGCATAGTTGATCAATCCTTATCCATTGAGTATGGAGAGTGGTTTTTCCGATTGATGTCCTCTCTTATCCTTTTGGCAGGTGGCTTGTGTAGTTCTCCTTGAAGAGTCCTTCACTTTTTTTCGTAAATTGTATTCCTTAGGGTCACTCTTTAGAGTAATTGTGAATGGGAGTTTACTCATGATTTTGCTCTCTGTTTGTCTATTATTGGTTTATAGGAATGCTTGTGAGTTTTCCACATTGATTTTGTATTCTGAAAGTTTGCTGAAGTTGCTTATCAGTGTAAGGAGATTTTGGGTGGAGACAATGGGGTTTTCTAAATATACAATCATGTTAACTGCAAACAGAGACAATTTGACTTTCTGTCTTCCTAGTTGAATACCCTTTATTTCTTTCTCTGGCCTGATTGCCCTGGCCAGAACTTCCAATACTATGTTGAATGGGAGTGGTAAGAGAGGGCATCTTTGTCATATGCCAGTTTTCAAAGAGACTGCTTCTAGCTTTTGCCCATTCAGTATAATATTGGCTTGGGTTTGTCATAAATAGCTCTTATTATTTTGAGATACGTTCCATGAATACCTAGTTTATTGAGAGGTTTTAGCACGAAAGGGTGTTGAATTTTATTGAAGGCTTTTTCTGCATCTATTGAGATAATCATGTGGTTTTGTCATTGGTTCTGTCATTGGGTGCATATATGTTAAGGATAGTTAGCTCTTCTAGTTATATTGATCCCTTTACCATTATGTAATGCCTTTCATTTTCTTTTTTGATCTTTGTTGGCTTAAGGTCTGTTTTATCTGAGACTAAGATTGCAACCCCTGCTTTTTTTACTCTCCATTTGCTAGGTAGATATTCCTCCATCCCTTTGTTTTGAGCCTATGTGTGTCTTTGCACATGAGATAGGTCTCCTGAATACAGCACACTGATGGGTCTTGACTCTTTATCCAATTTGCTAGGCTTTGTCTTTTAATTGGGGCATTTAGCCCATTTACATTTAGGGTTAATATTGTTATGTGTGAATTTGATCCTGTCATTATGATTCCAGCTGGTTGTTTTGCCTGTTAGTTGATGTTATTTGCCCGTTAGTTGATGTAGTATCTTCATAGTGTCAGTGGTCTTTACAAAGTGGTATGTTTTTGCAGTGGCTGATACCAGTTTTTCCTTTCCATATTTAGTGCTTCTTTGAGGAGCTCTTGTAAGGCAGGCTTGGTGGTGACAAAAAAATCTCTAAGAATTTGCTTGTCTATAAAGAATTTTATTTCTCCTTCTCTTATGAAAGTTAGTTTGGCTGGATACAAAATTCTGGCTCGAAATTTTTCTTCTTTACGGATGTTGAATATTGATTCTCACTTCTTCTAGCTTGTAGGGTTTCTGCAGAGAGATTTGCTGTTAGTCTGATGAGCTTCTCTTTGTGAGTAACCTGACCTTACTCGCTGGCTGCCCTTAACATTTTTTCCTTAATTTCAACCATGGTGAATCTGATGATTATGTGTCTTGGGGTTGCTCTTCTTGATGAGTATCTTTGTGGTGTTCTCTGTATTTTCTGAATTTGAATGTTTGCCTGTATTTTTAGATTGGGGAAGTTCTCCTGGATGATAACCTGCAGTATGTTTTCCAACTTGGTTCCATTCTCCCCATCACTTTCAGGTACACTAATCAAATGTAGGTTTGGTCTTTTCATATAGTCCCATATTTCTTGGAGGCTTTGTTCAGTCCTTTTTATTCTTTTTTCTCTAATCTTGTCTTCATGCTTTATTTCATTAATTTGATCTTCAGTCTCTTATATCCTTTCTTTCACTTGATTGCTTTGGCTATTGATACTTGTGTATGCTTCATGAAGTTCTCATGCTGTGTTTTTCAGCTCCATTAAGTCATTTATGTTCTTATATAAACTGGTTACTCTTTTTAGCAATTCCTCTAACCTTTTTTAAAGGTTCTTAGGTTCCTTGAATTGGGTTAGAACATGCTCCTTTAGCACACAGGAGTTTGTTATTTCCCACCTTCTGAAGCCTACTTCTGTCAATTCGTCAAACTCAATCTCCATCCACTTTTGTTCCCTTGCTGGTAAGGAGTTGTGTTCCTTTGGAGGAGAAGAGGTGTTCTGGTTTTTGGAATTTTCAGCCTTTTTGTGCTGGTTTGTGCTCATTTTCATGGATTTATCTACTTGTGGTCTTTGATGTTGGTGACCTTTGGATGGGCTTTTTTGTGGATGTCCTTTTTGTTGATATTGATGCTATTCCTTTCTCTTAGTTTTCCTTCTAACACTGAGGCCTCTCTGCTGCGGGTCTGCTGGGGTTTGCTGGAGGTCTATTCCAGACTCTGTTTGCCTGGGTATCTTCAGCGGAGGTGCAGAACAGAAAAGATTGCTGCCTGTTCCTTCCTCTGTAAGCTTCATCCCGGGGGGTACCCACCAGATACCAGCCAGATCTCTCTTGTATGATGTATCTGTCAGCCTCTCCAGTCAGGAGACACAGGGGTCAGGGATCCACTTGAGGAGGCAGTCTGTCCCTTAGCGGAGCTTGAGCACTGTGTTGGGAGATCCACTGTTCTCTTCACAGCCAGCAGGCAGGAATGTGTAAGTCTGCTGAAGATGTGCCCACAGTCATCCCTTCCCCCAGGTGCTCTGTCCCAGGGAGATGGGGGTTTTATCTATAAGCCCCTGACTGGGGCTGCTGTCTTTCTTTCAGAGATGACCTGTCCAGAGAGGAGGAATCTAGAGAGGCAGTCTGGCTACAGTGACTTTGTGGAGCTGCAATGGGCTCCACCCAGTTTGAACATGCAGCTTTGTTTACACTGTGAGGGGAAAACCACCTACTCTAGCCTCGGTTATGGCAGACTCCCTTCACACCACCAAGCTCAAGTGTCCTAGGTAGACTTCAGACTGCTATGCCAGCAGCGAGAATTTCAAGGCAGTGGATCTTAGCTTGCTGGGCTCCTGGGAGGTGGGATCCACTGGGCTAGACCACATGGCTCCCTGGCTTCAGCCCCCTTTCCAGGGGAGTGAATGATTCTGTCTTGCTGGCATTCCGGGTGCCACTGGGGCATGAAAACAAAAATCAAAACAAACAGCAAAATAAAAAACCTCCTGCAGCTAGCTTGGTGTCTGCCCAAATAGCTACCCAGTTTGGTGCTTGAAACCCAGGGCCCTGGTTGCGTAGGCACCCAAGGGAATCTCCTGGTCTGTGGGTTGGGAAGACCATGTGAAAAGCATAATATNTATTCTTTTTTCTCTAATCTTGTCTTCATGCTTTATTTCATTAATTTGATCTTCAGTCTCTTATATCCTTTCTTTCACTTGATTGCTTTGGCTATTGATACTTGTGTATGCTTCATGAAGTTCTCATGCTGTGTTTTCAGCTCCATTAAGTCATTTATGTTCTTATATAAACTGGTTACTCTTTTAGCAATTCCTCTAACCTTTTTTAAAGGTTCTTAGGTTCCTTGAATTGGGTTAGAACATGCTCCTTTAGCACACAGGAGTTTGTTATTTCCCACCTTCTGAAGCCTACTTCTGTCAATTCGTCAAACTCAATCTCCATCCACTTTTGTTCCCTTGCTGGTAAGGAGTTGTGTTCCTTTGGAGGAGAAGAGGTGTTCTGGTTTTGGAATTTTCAGCCTTTTGTGCTGGTTTGTGCTCATTTTCATGGATTTATCTACTTGTGGTCTTTGATGTTGGTGACCTTTGGATGGGCTTTTTTGTGGATGTCCTTTTGTTGATATTGATGCTATTCCTTTCTCTTAGTTTTCCTTCTAACACTGAGGCCTCTCTGCTGCGGGTCTGCTGGGGTTTGCTGGAGGTCTATTCCAGACTCTGTTTGCCTGGGTATCTTCAGCGGAGGTGCAGAACAGAAAAGATTGCTGCCTGTTCCTTCCTCTGTAAGCTTCATCCCGGGGGGTACCCACCAGATACCAGCCAGATCTCTCTTGTATGATGTATCTGTCAGCCTCTCCAGTCAGGAGACACAGGGGTCAGGGATCCACTTGAGGAGGCAGTCTGTCCCTTAGCGGAGCTTGAGCACTGTGTTGGGAGATCCACTGTTCTCTTCACAGCCAGCAGGCAGGAATGTGTAAGTCTGCTGAAGATGTGCCCACAGTCATCCCTTCCCCAGGTGCTCTGTCCCAGGGAGATGGGGTTTTATCTATAAGCCCCTGACTGGGGCTGCTGTCTTTCTTTCAGAGATGACCTGTCCAGAGAGGAGGAATCTAGAGAGGCAGTCTGGCTACAGTGACTTTGTGGAGCTGCAATGGGCTCCACCCAGTTTGAACATGCAGCTTTGTTTACACTGTGAGGGGAAAACCACCTACTCTAGCCTCGGTTATGGCAGACTCCCTTCACACCACCAAGCTCAAGTGTCCTAGGTAGACTTCAGACTGCTATGCCAGCAGCGAGAATTTCAAGGCAGTGGATCTTAGCTTGCTGGGCTCCTGGGAGGTGGGATCCACTGGGCTAGACCACATGGCTCCCTGGCTTCAGCCCCTTTCCAGGGGAGTGAATGATTCTGTCTTGCTGGCATTCCGGGTGCCACTGGGGCATGAAAACAAAATCAAAACAAACAGCAAAATAAAAAACCTCCTGCAGCTAGCTTGGTGTCTGCCCAAATAGCTACCCAGTTTGGTGCTTGAAACCCAGGGCCCTGGTTGCGTAGGCACCCAAGGGAATCTCCTGGTCTGTGGGTTGGGAAGACCATGTGAAAAGCATAATATCTGGGCTAGAATGCATCGTTCCACACAGCACAGTCCCTCAAGGCTTCCCTTGGCTGTTGGAGGGAGTTCCCCAACCCCTTGTGCTTCCTGGGTGAGGAGATGCCTTGCCCTGCTTCAACTCACTCTCTATGGGCTGCACCCGCTGTCTAACCAGTCCCAGTAAGATGAACTGGGTACCTCAGTTGGAAATGCAGAAATCACCTGCCTCTTGCGTTGATTTGCTGGGAATGGCAGACTGGAGCTGTTCCTATTCAGTCATCTTGCTCAAATTTCTTTCCAGAAATTGACTTTTAAATGTAAAATAACTAGAGTTTCAAGTCTCCATCGAGTTTAATGTTTAAAGGTGAAAAGAAGTCTTGAGATCTATTTGATATTAAATCAGTGTTATAGGCACAATGATATAGGCTGAATCAACTTGCTCATATATATAATTAAGTGCATGCATACTGTTCTGCATCTGCTTTAATTTTAAAGGAAAACAATAGAATAATAACTGGAAACCTGTAAGAAAATATTTTGCCCACCTTAATCTCCAAGTCATATTTTAAAGCCTTATGTAAATAGAAAGCTGTGTTCCCTCTTGGGCTTATTTGGACCACATGGAATTATGGACCTAAAACTTATGTAAATTCAGAAGGCATTTCAATTATCCTGTATCTATACAGGCCAAGAAGAAGCAAGTCTTAGTATGGCAAATGTAGTCAGTAGGATTCACCACTGCTGCTCTCAACAATCCATATAAATTGCTGCATAATTAGCCCAGCTGCAATAATCCATCGATCATGAAGACAAGCTGCAGAGAACCAAAGCCATTGATTTTGCCTGCTGTGGAGTGCTTTGCTAACCATGTGCAGACCTGGATTTCAACACAGGGGAATGCAGAGCCCACCATGTGGCTTGCTTCTGCATTGGCAAACAGTGCAGTAACAATTAAAAAGGGAATTCTGAACAACCAGAAATGACTGTTTTCAAAAGCCTGAAAGTACATGGGGTGTCCTTGGAACTAGAGCTATCTGAGAGGCCCACATTTCCTATTACTGCTGATTAGGAAGATAGAATTAATTAATGCCTCTCTTTGTCAAGACCCCCTTAAGAGAAAAGAAGAGTGACTTAGGGATGATAGTGGTAGTAAAGGAGACCACATGTTGTTTTTAAAATAAACATGGAAAGAAAATTTTGAGTGATATTAATAACTTGGGAAAATGTAATCTCAGAAAGCTAACCTGGAAGCCATCCAAAACTTATTTTTAGAATCAAACATGCCAGACACATTTAGACAAAACCAATATTCTAACTCATCAAAGATAGAAACTTTGCAACTATATGCTGGAGACCTAATCTCAAAAATTTATGTAACAGTTGTTTTAGAACAAAATGCATATTTTATTGGTGGCAAAATTTACCAATTTAACAAAAATGTCAAGTACAAATAAAATGGAGTCCTTACCTTCCTTACCTGTACTATATTCAAATTGATATAAATCATGCATAAGATCAAGAATATAATCTGTGATAGACCAGTTATTAGGAAAATTCAACATAGTTTGACAAAGCTACTATTTTCTCCACGCTCCTTTTAAACTCTGGTATGACCAGCACAGAAGGGTCCTAGGGTAGTGAGGATAAATTTAATCTGTGTGTAATTTATTGATAGAAAAAAAAACTTTTTGAAATTGAATTACATGTAGAAATAAGCAGCATCATTTGTTTTGTATTAGATTCTTCAGAAAAATCTTAAAATCAAACACAAAGACACCAGAGTAAGTCAAGGGGTTTGAAAATAAAAGAGATTTATTAATTAGGGTAGACCTAGTTAGCTGAGAATGGATCAGCACAATTAATATCCTTTTGGAAACAAGAAGAAATATTTGAATCAGAAAAAATACACAGCCTTGTTCATGCATCTGATTTAAAAGGAAGGTTCAAGATATTGTTCAGTTTCTGGATATGACTTGATAAATACTAATATCAAGTCATACCAAGAAACTACAGTTTATAAGAGAGGAAATGGATTTATTTGAGAATTTGGAATAGTAATTTATTTAGATTAATGCCACTAAGACTTATTTATCAATATATCGTGAGACTTGATAAAAGATATCACTGAGATTGGATATCTTGTCAGTGCCCGAGATCTTTCTGTGGGGTAAGCGCTGTGAAGACAGAAGAAGGGGTAGGAAATGCTCAACCTCATAAGCATAAAACTACATGCAGTTAGTATTACCAGGACAGGCACACAGAAATGCTCCAGGAAAGTAGTTCTTATTGAGGAAGAGTTTTAATACCAAATAATGGGATGGTAGATATTTATCTAATGGATGATATGAACAATCTAAGAGCTGTCAATGTAAGGATATTTAGCAAGACAGATAGGTTGACATCAGGGAATCCTGTCAGCAGGTAGCAGGGTTCTGATCACAGGAAGTGTCCAGGGAGAGAACTGTCATGGATAGTGCAGACTGGCTTGCTCAGAATTGATTCCCACCTCTTTCTAGTGCACATTTCTACACCACAGAGGCTGTGGAGCTAAAATCTGCATTTCCCACATTTCTGGATGTAATTTATGCTCTGCCAACTGAATAGACTCACATAAGACTTAAATCTAGAACTGAAATAAAAACGAAGGAAAACTCAACAACATAAAACCCAAAACTCTAATCAAAAATGGAAAATGGACGTCAATAGACATTTCTCCAAAGAAGATATACAAATGGCCAATAAGAACATGAGAAGACGCTCAATGTCACTAATCACTAGGGAAACGCAAATCAAAACTACAATTTGATATCCCCTCACACCCATTAGGATAGCTACTATTGATAAAATAGAAAATAAGTGTTAGTGATGATGTGGAGAAATCAGAACACTTGTGCACGGTTGGTGGGAATGTAAAATGATACAGTGCTGTGGAAGACAGTATGGCAGCTCATCAAAAAATTAAAAATAGAATTACCATATGATCCAGTGATTCAATTTCTGTATATACATATAAATTAATCGAAAACAAGGCCTTGAGATATTTGCACACTCATGTTAATAGCAGCATTAGTCACAATAGCTAAAATATGGAAGCAAACCAAGTATCCACTGATGAATAAATGCTGCAAAATATGGTATATACATATAAGAGAATATCATTCAGCCTTCAAAAGGAAGGAAATTCTGACATGCACTACCACATAGATGAACCTTGAGGACATTATGCTAAGTGAAATAAGCCAGTGACCAAAAGACAAATACCACATGATTCCACATATATGAGGTACTTAGTCAATACCATAAGAGACAGTAGGTAGAAGGGTGGTTATGAGGGGCTGCGGGGAAGGGGAGATGAATAGTAAGTTAGTGTTGAATGAGTAGGGAGTTCTAGTTTTATAAAATGAAAAGAGTTATGCAGATGGATGTTGGTGATGGTCTTGTAACAGTGTTAATTTTACCCAAATTTTAAAAATTTGACAAAAAACAGAGAGAAAGGTGGCATGAGGTCCCTACTTTTGCTGGTGCAGATCAAAGTGGTAGTGCTTTGATCTTGAGCTAGCAGCTGTCATCATGGCTTCTTGATTTATCAGGTGGCTTCCTGATTATGACCATGGCAAGAGCATTTTAGGTGGTCCATTTCAGCATCATGATTTAAGAGATTTTTCTGGAAGATCAGTCTAAAGTCTCTTCAGTTTATAAACCATTTTATTCGCCATTTCACAACTCATAAAACAAATTTCTTTCTGTTGACACAACCTAGAGTGGCTTTTGTTCTGTACAATTAAACTTCAATAGAGTAATTGCTGTCTCTACTGGTTGCAAGCAACAGACTCTCAAAGAAATGAGCTTCTGTGATTGGTTAGCTCACCAGTTTGAACTGAAGACAGCTAAGATTCTCTGAGCATTATAACTGGTACATGCTGATAATATATTAACTTAAATAATCACCTGGGGTTGTTTAGCATAAGAAGTCTATCAAAGGTGGTGTTTTGAAGTGTTAAGTAATGCTGATCATTACGGGTAAAATAAGGAATGTAATGATAGTTGTGTGTACTGAAGTTTTGTGTGTACTGATAGTTGTGAGGTACTGAAGTTTTTCCTCTGTTTCAAAAAGCTTAAAGAAAAAATGATAAAATAAGATCTAAAGTTATTTGTTTAAAGCACGGTCAGATAATCAAGGAACTTCTGTGGTTTCCTTGAAGAATCTCTTTTGTCTTGTAGTTGCTGAACTGACAGAGCCAAAAAGCAGAACCCCAGTGTGATTCTTAAGTTGCTGAACTGCAAGGCAGGATGAATTCATACATTTAGAAAGTGTTTATTGTGAGCATTAGGACTTTTATTGGAAAGAATGGGACCAGGAAAACTGAACCAGGGACATGTGATAAATTCTTATGTCTCCAAGTACCTTAAAAACTCAAATTTCACTAAGTATTTCTTAGTGAAATATTTTATTTTATTTTTTATTATACTTTCTAAGTTCTGGGGTACACCTGCACAACATGCAGGTTTGTTACATATGTATACATGTGCCATGTTGGTGTGTTGCACCCGTTAACTCGTCATTTACATTAGGTATATCTCCTAATGCTATCCCTCCCCACTCCCCCTACCCCATGACAGGTCCCAGTGTGTGATGTTCCCCACCCTGTGTCCAGGTGTTCTCATTGTTCAATTCCCACCTATGAGTGAGAACATGTGTTTGGTTTTCTGTCCTTGTGATAGTTTGCTCAGAATGATGGTTTCCAGCTTCAGCCATGTCCCTACAAAGGACATGAAGTCATCCTTTTTTATGGCTGCATAGTATTCCATGGTGTATATATGCCACATTTCCTTAATCCAGTCTATCATTGATGGACATTTCGGTTGGTTCCAAGTTTTTCTATTGTGAATAGTGCCGCAATAAACATACATGTGCATATGTCTTTATAGCAGCATGATTTATAATTTTGGGGTATATGCCCAGTCATGGGATGGCTGGGTCAAATGGTATTTCTAGTTTTAGATCCTTGAGGAATCGCCACACTGTCTTCCACAATGGTCGAACTAGTTTACAGTCCTACCAACAGTGTAAAAGTGTTCCTGTTTCTCCACATCCTCTCCAGCACCTGTTGTTTCCTGACTTTTTAATGATCACCATTCTAACTGGTGTGAGATGGTATCTCATTGTGGTTTTGATTTGCATTTCTCTGACGGCCAGTGATGATGAGCATTTTTTCATGTGTCTGTTGACTGCATAAATGTCTTCTTTTGAGAAGTGTCTGTTCATATCCTTTGCCCACTTTTTGATGGGGTTGTTTGATTTTTTTCTTGTAAATTTGTTCAAGTTCTTTGTAGATTCTGGATATTAGCCCTTTGTCAGATGGGTA
>NW_016818998.1:142635-171748 GCF_001698545.2 Rhinopithecus bieti
AGGGTTTTTATGGTTTTAGGTCTAACATTTAAGTCTTTAATCCATCTTAAATTAATTTTTATATAAGGAGTAAGGAAAGGATCCAGTTTCAGCTTTCTACATATGGCTAGACAGTTTCACCATATGCAAATCAATACATGTAATACATCATATAGACAGAACGAAAGACAAAAACCACATGATTATCTCAATAGATGCAGAAAAGGCCTTTGACAAAATTAAGTATTTATTGAAAACAGAAGCAAACCTGTTTCCTGGTGTTTTTTTTTTTTTGTTTGTTTTTTTTTTTTTTTTTGAGACGGAGTCTCGCTCTGTCGCCCGGGCTGGAGTGCAGTGGCCGGTTCTCAGCTCACTGCAAGCTCCGCCTCCCGGGTTTATGCCATTCTCCTGCCTCAGCCTCCTGAGTAGCTGGGACTACAGGCGCCCTCCACCTCGCCCGGCTAGTTTTTTGTAATTTTAGTAGAGACGGGGTTTCACCGTGTTAGCCAGGATGGTCTCCATCTCCTGATCTTGTGATCCGCCCGTCTCGGCCTCCCAAAGTGCTGGGATTACAGGCTTGAGCCACCGCGCCTGGCCCTGTTTCCTGTTTTATGAAGCTGCTTCTTCTTGGCCTGAGGGCCCTGCAGTAACCTCACTGGAGGGAGTTAACCCACAAGGAGGTGTCAATCCTCTCTACATGCCCTATCCTCTAGCATTTCCTTCCAATCCTTAACTATAATCAAATCCAGCATGCTGATGTGGTGGCAAACAAACACCAAGTCAAAGCTGAAAGGATAAGTCTTACCCAACAAAAAGAATCACAAGAGTTTGCTCATTTGCAATGGCAAAAACCTGGAATATGTGTGACAATGGATTTCAGTGGCTCCAAACCAGGAAGGGAGAAGCTTAATTTTAGATTGGGTTGAATATTTTGCATTGGGTGCACTTGCCAGAGATTCTGGGTTCAATATGCTCACTTGAGCAGCTCAGAGTGTTTGATAGAAATGTGGGTGCATTGGCAGTCAATGCTTTAAGTTACAATGCCAGAAATTTCTTGGGATAATGTAAAGAAATGGATGCAAACACAAGGAAACATTGGGGTATATTTATCACATGCAAATCACTCATCTATACCTAATCATGCCTCACAAGAGGGCCCAGAAATTACCTTCTTCATTGAGGCACTACTTTCATCAAGAAATAACTTGATAAGTATCAGAATGGCTGTCCTCTGCAGGCCAGACCTGACGGTTGTAGGAGCAGCTGCCAAAGAAAAGGATTCTTTGATTTCCATAGTGGGATGGGGACCCAGGAAGCAGAATGATTTCTATGAGGAGATAGGGGCCCAGATGGCAGAATGCAAAAGACAGCACAATGACAGGGTTCAAAGACAGAGGCAAAGTAGGTGTGGTTACTATAATATAGCAGATAGTAGAGTTTGAGAGATGATCACAAGGTTTGACTGGGAGTGGCTAATGGAGTGAGAAGTTTCTAGGACCAAAAGAGGTATGTAGCCATTATCATCCTCTTTGATCTGTATCAACTGAAACCAAAGCAAAAACAAAACTCTAGGTGATCTGAGGAAATATGATGAAGAGTTATGGCCCTATTACTGGTTCATAGACCTATCACCCATAAATGACAGGGAAGCCAGGAACTCTTGAGCAAGTACCCTATGACAGTGCCACAAGCATGTACTATATGTCTTCATTCTCATCATCTTCTGAAAAGGGCTTGTAGTCGTCTTTCAGCAAAATGAACCACTTAGATCTCTGGGGAATTATTGACATGAGTTCCAGCTAATATCAACCCTGGGGGACCCAGAATGCCACTGTGGTCCTCTACTCTGAGGAGGCTTATAGGGGTCAGGGAGTCTAAGTGGGGATTTTGTCTATGTTTGCCTCACAGTGGGACAATGTGGACTCATTGGTGAATTCTTCTGTGTTTACTGTCCTAGTTTCCATTTGTATAGTTGGAATAGACATACTTGTCAACATCTCCACATTGGCTTTCTGATTCATGGAGTGAAGGCTTTGAAGGGCCAGAGAAAGCCTCTGTGCTAATGGCACTACCAAAATGCCACATACTTGGAGGGGTTGTAGAGATCAGGGTTGCTATTAAGCAGCTGGAAAAGGTAGGGATCATAATTCTTATTACATCCCCCAATTTCCCCACATCCTCATTAGGTTCTTGCATCCTCATTAAGCTTTCCCATTTGACTGGTGAGAAAATAGATGGGTCTTGGGAATAATAGCAATGGATTATCACAAACTTAATGAGAGAGTGATTCCCGTTGAAGCCGCTGTTCCATATGTGGTTTATTTTCTGGAGCCAGTCGGCACAGATTCCGATGCCTGATATACAGAGTTATCTATCAAGTTGGCAAATGATTTTTAAAAAAATACCCCAATAAAAAGAGACCACAGAAGTAATTTCCTTTCAACTGGCAGGAACAGTAATGGACTAAGGGCTACATCAACTCTTTGGCTCTGTGTGACAATTTAGTGTAGGGATTGGCAAAATTTTCCTGTAAAGGGCCAAATAGTAAATATTTTGGGCTTTGCAGGCCACATATGGTCTCTGTTTCTCCTCCTTTTTCTTCCTCCTCCTCCTCCTCCTCCTCTTCCGCTGCTGCTGCTGCTGCTGCTGCTGCTTCCTCCTCTTCTTCTTCTTCTTCTTCTTCTTCTTCTTCTTCTTCTTCTTCTTCTTCTTCTTCTTCTTCTTTTTCAACCTCACAAAACAAAAACCACTCTTAGCTTGCAAGATTTACAAAAATGGGGTGCAGGTCAGATTCAACTTCCAGACTGTAGTTTGCTGACCCCTAGCTTAGCTCCTAGGGACTTTGGTCACCTCACCAGTCTACAGAACATCCAACTGTTCCATTACTTTGACACCACTATTAGTATGGAATCTGATGAGCAGAAGGTAGCTTAGATGTCTTCATAAGACACTTTGATGTCAAAGGTGAAAGACAAATCCTTTGAAAGTTCAATGACCTGTCCAAGACACAAAGCCAATTTTCAAAAGGTGTTTTAATGTGGGGTTCACCAACAAGGAAAAATGTAGTCAGTAGAACTGGACACAGGCTCTGGGAGGGATGAACAATAAATGTCTCAAATCTGGCTCTTCCAGTATCATGTGGCTGTCTTCAACACCCTCTCATCAAGTGCCTTTGAAACTGAGAAGTGTCAAATGGCTCGGCTGCAAGGAGAGGAGAAATGCAGTGGCCAGGAACTGCAGGCTTTGATAAAACAAGTCTCTGCAATATTGATTCTGAACCTCTTCACCAATAAGCTGTTTGGATTAGGAATATTGTCTGTCATTGAGATAGAAGCCAGTCACTTTTACCTTTAATTTTATTCCTCAGATTCCCAGAAAAAAAATCTACCTACAGGTGATATAAAAATAGCTACATCTCAAGAAAATTTAAAAGAAAGAAACATTCAGAGATTGCTGAAAACTATGTAATTATGTAATTGTGCAAGTAGGAATGACTTTTCTTCTCTATTCATTTTAAGAACAGTTTAAATTGGCTTGTACATTATAAAAATTTAGGCTTTCATCAATACTTGGATAAATAAACTGCAGCCTCCCTGGAATATAGATTATCAAGAGACAATCAAGCTGTGGTTTACTATTTCAGGTAGTATGCTTTCTCTTTCAGAATTAATAAAAGCCACAACTGCATGTTTTATTATAGAAAACAGAACAAAGACTGGGCAGTGTTTCTCTTATTTTAGAAAGATAAAGCTCCACAATTAATAGCGTATTAGGAGTTTGACCTGAATGGTAAGAGATTTGACTTTCCTATGCTGTTTTGGCTTAACCTCATCTATAAGTGTGGTCTGTAGTGGTGACAAGTACTTGAACCTCTCTCTTTGATTCCGTGACCTTTAGTAGAAACACATTTCACTGTATGTGTGTATATTTTCATCAAAGGCTACTTTCTTATGTATTTGAATGTGTATTCATTTCATTAAGGACCTCTATTAGCCTGGTGGCTAATATCCCCTTCAAGCTGAAATCCCCAGCTCACAGCTCTCTGCTCTCAGACACAATGCTAGGATGCTCTTTTTTTTTTTTCTTTTCTTTTTTTTTTGGAGGAGTTTCCTTCTTGTTGCCCAGGCTGGAGTGCAGTGGCGCAATCTTGGCTCACTGCAACCTCTACCTCCTGCGTTCAAGTGATTCTCCTGCCTCAGCTTCCCGAGTAGCTGGGATTACAGGCACCCTCCACCATGCTCAGCTAATTTTGTATTTTTAGAGAGACAGGGTTTCACCATGTTGATCAGGCTGATCTCAAACTCTTGATTTCAGGGGATCTGCCCACCTCGGCCTCCCAGAGTGCTGGGATTACAGGCGTGAGCCACCACACCTGGCTAAGATGCTCTTTAGAGCATGGCCATCTGATCTAAGGCTAGCTTACGTGTGAATGGGTCTGCAACCTATGAGGCAGCTTGCTGCAAGAGGCTCTCCTTTTAACAGGAGAGATGTTAATGATCTCAATCTAATGCTATCCTTTGCAATTTAGACTGAGGAGAATGGAGATCATTCAGTTAGTGGGAGAAGAGGAAAGGGTTAACTCTAAATAGAAGCACCGTCAATGAAAATTGCTGAGAAGTATTAACTATCCAAGGGAAGATAGCAAGACTGTGGTCCTGGATGGCAAGTTCCCCAAATTTTCCTCATCCCTCCCCTCATAGCTACGTAGTAGAAAGTGACTGGGACCCCAGTAACACCAATGTCAGCAGCTTCTCTGGCAGAGAAAAATGACAGATATAGGGAGAGGGGACCTGCCATTACAGGCCAAATACCACAGACTCATAGTATTTCATGTTTGCCCAGTATATCTGTGTTCCTTGTAACTATCACCCAAACGTTTGCAATTTCTTCAGCTTTCAAGAATCACACTTCCTTTAACAAACAAGATTAGTTAGGGCTGGCATCCTGTTTTATTTTCGGAAGTCTAGTATTTTTTTTTTTTTGATCCGAAAAATGTTTCTATATTTCACCCATTTTTTCTGGTTTGCAGAGCCCCTTTAACTAATCATCTTCTGGTTCCAACTCCATGGCTGTTCTCTCCAGACTGTTGCTGCCTCCCTTGCCTATCCTGGGAAGGAACAAGTTACCAGGTTAGGCTAAGATTCTGTGACTGACTGTACTTTACACCTGGGAGATGGATGGGAAGCACAGGAAGGAATGACAGTGGAGGAAGAAGAAGAAAAACAAAAAGGCGATTTCTTAGTCTTCTATGCTTTTAAAGTCCTTCGTGAAGGGTACATGGGATGGGGAGTGTTATGGATTTAATGTTTTTTCCTTCCTCCCAAATTCATATATTGAAATTCGAATCTGCAATGTAGTGGTCTTAGGAGGTGAGGCTTTGGCTAGTAATTAAGTAATTAAGTCATGAGGGTGGAGTTCTCATGAATGATTAGTAACCTTATAAGGAAGAGGCTTGAAAAAGTGATTAGTCTGGCGAGACAACATGAGGATATGATGAGAAGATGACTGTCTATGAATCAAAAATCAAGACGCAGAACCTGCCAGCACCTTGATCTTGGAGTTTCCATCCCCTAAAACTGTGACCAATAAATGTTTGTTGCTTAAGCCACCCAGTCTATCATATTCCGCTATAGCATTCTGAGCTAAAATATGGGAGTGGAGCAAATGGGGGTGCTGAAGGGATGCAACTTGGTCTGCCAACATGTTACAGGCAGGATTCCCTGGTTTTGAAAGAAAAATACCTTTGGTCATGGGTTCCCTTCCTGGGGTCTCGTTCCTCCAAAGTCTTTTGAGGTCCAGCAAGAGGCAAATCCAATTTCTCCCTTATCCACTAACCCTATCCCCCAGTTCAAAACCTTCCTCCAAAACACATTATGCTCAGAGATTTGGTAGGACCCAGAATCATCTAGAAGACAAACTTTTCATCATCTTACAGAGCTGTTTGCCCCTTCCCACTATTTTGAAACTCCCACTGTAGAATAGAATTCTTTTTGACTTTACCATTACAAAAACCCACAAAGTACTTTTTCCTAAAATAGAACAAAATTTGACCACATGGTTCAAGTTAAACTTCCATTTGGAGAACTTGATAAAATGTCACAGTTTTAAAATAGTGGTGTTTCCCTTGCCTTCTGTTCCCACTCACCCCGGCATATCCCATCTATCAAAGCTTTAAAAAATACTTGAGTCTACTCTCAGCTAGAGCTTTTGGGTATAAAACCAGAAAAGGATAACTCAGATGGAGGGGAAGTTTATTTTATATTACAGAAAGCACTAAGTGAATCACTTATTTGTTTTTATTATAACTTTCCTGAAGCTAAACTTCAGTCCCGTAAAATGTAACTTCATTTTAGGCCAAATAAAATGGTTGTCTTTGGTTGTCTATTCACATTGATGAATTTTCTCAACTTTTTCCTTAGGTTTCAAATGATCCTATTTGCCCATAATTGCTGTGTTTCAAAGGAAAAACATTTTTGAGCTATCTATAATGATTTCTCAGCTTTTAACTTAGAGAATGTTACAGTGATTCTGTGTGAAGCTTACATTCTATTTACAAAGAAAAATATCTGTAACTTTACATTTTTCTGGAGTATGCTGTAGTTACAAACACTTCAGTGTATATAAAAAAAGTTACTCTGGAATGTTAAAAGTTTTAAAAGAGTTAGCGATTCCACACGTGCATAAACAATATACATACATATACAGCCACATATTTGTGTAACACTGGATACTACTTTTGAAGTATTCAAGATGAATTTTCTCCTTGTGGTAACAAATTTTTTCTCTGAATCTACTCTCTCATTATGGTCCCATAAAAGGGTAGCACAAATGACACCAGATAAAGAGGAGGAGATGATATAGGAGCCTTGGCAAATAGGGTGGGAAAGCAGAAAGCTGGGAGAGGAGAAATGGCAGAAAATGAGGAGGAGGAAGGGCAGGAGAATTGTGACTTTTCCTTGTTCATCCTTATAGGTTGATTGGCAGTGGGAGAGAGTAGATACAACAAGACACAATTTGAAGAACTCCAAACACAACGGGTCTCAGAAGTCTGACACCCAGCATGGTGTAACATATTAGAGAGTGTTGGCAGAGGGAAGTGTCCAGATGGGTATGCCATGCAGAGATGCAAAGTTTCTGATGACCTTGTGGAGCAGGGAAGGGTGCTGAGAAAACTGTGGATCAGAAGGTGTTGATCTGCGGTGTGGATCCTTATCCAAACGTGGAGTCCAAGACAGCCAAAGAGGACTCCCCAAACTGACAGATTTTCAACAAGTTAGTGAGAAGTTCAAATTGGATCTAATTTCCCTTAAAAATAAATAAATACAACATTCCCCAGATTCCAAGCTCTCAGAGTTTTCTGGGACCTTTGCATCTGTTGCATAAACCTAAATAAAACATGGTTTTACTCTTAGGAGGAGCTTGCAACCCAGTGAAGGAGACAAATGGTTAAACAAATACAGTGCAGTAAGAGATACAACCAACTAAAATGCTCAGTGCTAGAAGACCACAGAAAAGGATTAACCGGGCAGTCTTCGCAGAGTAGGTAATGTTCCAATCAGACCTGAAGGATAAGTCTACCAGGAGGGCCTTACTCATGCCTGTGTTGGGATGCCTGCCAATTATGTTCCCTGAAATCCTCCATCTATCAAATGCCACTGCATGAAGATTTTTCTGATCCTTCCAACTCGATTTGGTTTCTCCTGCCTTCTAATATTCACGGCACTTTCGCTTACTCTATTGACACATAATATCTCACTTCATTTTGTACCTATTTGTATACTTGCCTTGTCCCCTCAACTAAATTATCTGTGCATACCTGTGCTGCCACATCCCCTTACCTTGTGTGTACTAAACACTGTTAACCTAAGTAACAAACATAGAGAGGCTCCCTTAAAGAAAAAGTTACTTATTTGAGAATAGAGCATTGCAATGGGAATATGTGTGCATTTCATAGTAAACCATGTGCATATTCAGGACGGAAAAGAAAGTCAAAGGTTTTTAAAGGACAAATGAGGAGGATTACACAACTGATTCGAAATGATATTATTTGGCTACAAATACCAATACCAAGGATGATGCCAGGCTGGGTTGAATGAGCAGTTGCGAGGCAGATGTCCATGCAGAACCATTTTTTGTGCAAGGTTGTGATGGCCTTTGTGCCAGGTTGTGCTTTTTACAGAACTCTTTGTGACAGTTTTTATTGTGAGGCATAGTAGTGTGGGAACCCTTTCTTCATGGGTTTCCCCAGCTCTATTTGTTAGGGAGGTTTTTTTTCTTAATTTAACATTAGTGTTTGACACCTGTTATGGGCTGAACTGTGTCCCTCTCACCCCAGAATTCATATGCTGAAGCCCTAGCACCCAGTGCCTCAGGATGTGACTGTATTTGGAGATAGAATTTTTAAAAGATGATTAGATTAAAATGAGGCCATTAGGGCAGGCTCTGATACAATCTGACCAGCATCCACATAAAAGGAGGAAATTTAGACACACACAGACACATCAGGGTTGCACATGCACATTCCATTTTGATACTGATCACTTTCACACACTCAATAAATACAATGTTAGAGTAAACCAAATAGGAAATAAATAATAGAAGATAGGTTTATGAAAATCAACTCTAATTCTACCAAACAAGGAAGACACAATGTGTGTCCTTTTCACCTTTTTATTCCCAGAGCCAAGCACAATTTGTGGCAAGTAGTAGATGCTCAGTGAACACTTGTTAGAACTGAATTGAAGATATAGGAAAGAGGGTTGTAAAGGTAAACTGAGAGTTAGAAGTGGTTCTGCCGAGAGTCTCCATAACAAACTATGTGGAAAATTCTTCTCTCATATGGCAAAGACTTTAGCCAGATTCTCCAGAAGTGTGTTACTGTTCACAGTTGTGGACCAATATTTCTATGACAATTGTGAGGTGTAGGTAATGGTGAAATAGCTAGCCTAGAACACAAACGTTGGAGGATTTCATGAGGGCACTGCTGTTGCCACGTCCATGCCCATCTTCTTCAGTCTTAGCAAAAGATTATGGGTAAGAAAAAGTAGCACAAGATGGACAGCAGGTCATGTCCTCACAGTGTCTTGGATTTTTGGTCACTCTAGGAGGAAGGGACTATTATCCCTAGTTTTACAGATAAAGAAACAGAGACTCAGAAATTTTAAGGCACTTGGTGAATGTGGCACCATGAATGGAGCCCTAATTTGTCCAGATCTGAAGCACAAATTTTGCTTTGATGAACAAATGAAGGAGAGGACTTTCCAGAGATACAGGTTTAACTAAGAGGTTCTAGTATCTTCTGACATCTGACCAATTCTTCTGACTTGCTCTGGTGATTACAGTTGGTCTATTTCAGCCAAAGTCAGGTCACCAGGAGATGGCAGAGCTGTATTACACCAAGGAAAAGAGACCCGGGATGGTATTTTGACAAGATGATTAGATATAGAGAAAGTTTTGAAAATAGGTGAGAAGAATCTATTTATGTCTTTAAGTGTGGAAGATAAGATAGAGACATTGATGAACAAAGTGTAACAAAATATTCAGAGGTAAGATGCTCACTTCTGGAAAGAACGAGTGGCTCCCATCAATCTCCCTGATTACCACAAATATTTCCTAAAAGTGTGTCTGATATATAAGGTTCTTTTCCATTTTATGCTCTTAGTGACATAATTAGGTAATAAAAAAGTGTTTGGATGAAAATGGGGAGAGTAAGAAAAAGAATTAACTCAGATGTTTTCTTTTTTGAAGACTTCTGTTAAAAAAAAAAAAAGCTTCCTACTTCTTGAAATGAAGCAGCATAATACTGTCACCTTCAATCCCCCTAAATTTGAATATAGCTATCTTTATCTAGTCATTATCTATAATTTTTCCATTTGTGATTTTATTCTTTTTCTGGCATTTGCTAAACATAATTATGTAAGCTATTATGTTGTAACTTACAGATACTACTCTCTTTAAGAAAATAGCATTTCAGGGCCGGGCACGGTGGCTTACGCCTGTAATCCCAGCACCTTGGGAGGCCAAGGCGGGTGGATCACAAGGTCAGGAGATCAAAACCATCCTGACTAACACAGTGAAACCCCATCTCTACTAAAAATACAAAAAAATTAGCTGAGCGTGAGCCTGTAGTCCCAGCTACTCAGGAGGCTGAGGCAGAAGAATGGCGTGAACCCAGGCCCGGGAGGTGGAGCTTGCAGTGAGCCGAGATGGCGCCACTGCACCTCCAGCCTGGGGTGTGACCAGCAAAAGACACTCCATCTCAAAAAAAAAAAAAAAAAAAAACCCACGGAAATAGGCGAATTTCAAACATGTAGTGGAGAATTATACCTATTAGCAGGCATTTTTCAGTTAAAAATATTTTTCCTACAGCCAGATTTAAAGAATCAGATCATCTAGGACAAATATTCTTAATATGGAATCATAGATGCTATTCAGGGTATCTATGGGCTTCCTGAGAAGGCATTAAAACATGAAATATAAAAGGATATCAGTTGAGTTTTAAACCTTGGGTTAAAATGGAACATAATTTTCTACCATAAATTTAACTTAATTTTAAGCCCCTGTTTGTACTCAGAAACAGCAAAGTTAATTTAGTTTTCTTAGTTGTATCCAGTAAGCTAAACCAAGTCTACCCTGGTTTAAAACTTACTCAGTTTAAGTATTGCTGCCCCTCCCTTTTTCCTTCTTTACCTCCAGGGCAGCTTGTTGGTGCAGGGGAGACTTATGCAGCATTGTGACACTGGGGTACATGTCTGTCATTTTCTGAAGAGCTGACTTGGCTTCCATTCCACAGGTGTGAATGAAGATGGCATTACTCTAGTGCGTAGCCACTGACTCTTCTGAGGTCTTTGCCATGGCAATTGTAGTCACACCTCTATGTTTCCATAGACAGACCATGCCCTTTCCTTGGCATTTAATCTGTTTGTCCTCCCAGGGGACCTCTTGGTGATTACCTGTCCTGCTGGCTGTCACTCCTGACTAACTTCCAGGCCTCCTATAGCCCAAAGGAACCACAGTCTCTTCCTCATCACTTAGGCAACAAAAGCTCAGGGATCGTTGGCCCTTTAGGATCTAGATAAGGCATGCTAGCATGTATATTCCCACTTTACACCCTTGCCTTCTCGATACTCCAAGGGGAAAACAGTACAAATATTTTTACTCTTGGGTCCTCTTTACATAAGGGAGAAATTTATATTCAAACTTCACCCCTAGACCCTTCCTGGAGTTTGTTATAGTGCACATTTGTTATGGGATGAATCTTGTCCCCATCAAATTCATATGTTGAAACCCTAGCACCCAGTATCTCAGAATATGACTGCATTTGGAGATAGGGTCTTTAAAAGACAATCACATTAAAAAGAGGCCATTAGGGCAGGCCCTAATCCAGTCTGACTGGTGTCCTTATAAGAGGAGGAAATTTAGACGCACACAGATACCAGCGCTGCACATCCACACGGGAAAGACCACATAAGGACACGGCGAGACAGCTACATTTGCAAGCCAAGGAGACAGGCCTCAGAAAGCAAACCTGCCTACTCCTCGGGCTTTGACTTACAGCCTCCTGAACTGTGAGAAATACATTTCTATTGTGTAAGTCGCCAAACCTGTTGGTAATAGGTTATAGCAGCCCTAGTGGACAAATACAGCATTCCCCACATTATAACTCTCTCCCGTCCTTCTAAGAGCCCAATCTTCATTTCCTACTACAGCTTAGTTAGGTCTCATTGGAGCAGGAGCTGGTGGAAGAGGGAGCTAGTTCCCTGCGTTCATATATGTTCCCCACCCCAATCCATTTTTTGACGTGTACATACTGGGCATTTTGAAGGTTTTGTTTAAGAATCTGGAGTCTTTATTTCATTTGTTCAAATAGAAATGACTGGGGGAAGACAAAAGCAATATGAAGTGTTAAGTTCCAGATCTCGAATAAATATGTCATATAACATCCCATTATAACTGTGTGTGTGCATGCTCATATTTTTCTGGAAAATGAGTCCACAACTCTCCTCAAATTCTCCAATGGATTTATGACAGCAAAAATGTTAAGATTCACCACTGTATTATATTTGAAATATGACTCGATTTCAAATATATGATTTACATACAATTTTACAAATATACTATGCAAAGTGAGAGAGCCACTAATGTTTATTTTCAATAAATGTAAAATTGTAGAACACTCATTTGTTTTCTTTTAAAAATCTCTTATTTAATTTGCCATGAAAAAAGAAGCTAAAGTAAACTGTCTATGAAAAACTTGATTTCTTCCTCATACTCACCCAGTCCCACGCTAAGAGATCATAAAATCATACTGCTACTTATACTGGGAACAGCTATCTTCGAGCACTACCAGCAGTAAGAAGCATTCCATCTTATTCAATATTCAAACATGCATATGCATTAATACACCATAGAAATTATTGCTTTTTTAATATTTCTTTTTCCTACTTTCTTTTGGCTTTTGTGTCAATGTTCATGAAACAACCAGGAATAGGAGATAGTAGTGGTAAGGAATGACCTGTATTCCTCCCCTCATTTTGGGAATTTTCATCTTTTTCTTCTTCTTCAGCCTACCATTCTAATCTACCTAATTTCTACGTAGGTACTATGAAAATGTCACTTGATTACTATCCTTGGCCAAGGTTGTTGGCTGGGGTTTGGTAGCTGGAAGAATCACAGTACTTGGAGAATTTGGAACTGGTTCACAAGTTATAAAGTTTAAGAGTCGTTAGCAACCATGCACTTTAGTGCACACCAGATAAGCAGAGAGAGACAATGTGTGTGAGGGGAGAGAGAAAGAGGAGAGAGATACAGATTGGAACAGTTAGTGTAGTGGGGGAAAAGAGACAGAGAAATTTCTAATGGCCTGTCTCTGTTTCCAGTCATTCCTAGTGCCCAGTTGCATTCTTGTTTTGGGGTTCCATGGGGCAGCCAAGTATCTTTACAATAATTTACCCTTTTTACTTAAGTTAGTTCTTATTTCTAACAACATCCCCCTTAATTTAAATACACACAGACATACACACACAATCATACACACAAGAAATGATGCTAAGGTATACACAACAGAGTTTCTGTAATGTTTAAGTTTTAAAAATTGAGATGAAAACAAAGACTTACTTTATGAGTTATCGTTAACATAACTCAATAAGCATTAAAAAACCTATATGATGCATGGTGCTATATTCTAGAAGAGATTTTGAATAGTGAAGGATCATAAAAGTGTAGATATGATGTCATATTAATCTCACCTGAGATAAAAATCTAGAGGAACAATGAATCTATGGAGAGAGTGTAGGCTGCTTCACTGCAAAGGAGAGTGTGACAACAGCCCTGTAGATCCTGGCTTGATTTTACTGTTTTAGACAGCAAAGCACCTGCAGAGAATCACCTTTGACTTCTGGCCCTACAAAGATATTTCAAAAGGAGATGAAAAATGTTTTGTCCTTCATTGGCAAATGGAGTTATGTTTTGGGGGTACAAGTGGGCAAAAGTTCAAGGTTTGTAAAAGTGAATGCTGAATGAGTTTATTAAACCATGGAAGCATCGGAATCCTCCAGGCTTATTCAAGCAAAAAGCCATCAAATAACTAAAAAAGGTAAATATCAGGATGATTGGTGGATTTTAAAAAATGCCTTGTGTTATATGCATCTGATGGCATCCTGATTCATATTCTCTCTTTTCCCAGAATTCAAACTTCTTACATGTTATGCATAAGTAAGTCACGTATTTCTCAGCCGTCCTGTAAAAGGACTTTAGCAGCATGGTCCATGTCTGGACTTTAATTATAATAGGGTCATCTAAGCATCTCACTTGAAACTCATTTCCATAGAATCAGTAACTGCATTTATTTACCACTCAGTCTTTTAGGAGGTATGGTTTGATATTTCTGGCATTGCTGCTGTAGTCTTCATAAACACACACATGTGCACAGACACACACACACACTCTTCCACTTAAAGTTAGAGGACAGATATGTTAACTATATTTCCAATTTAGTAGCAAAGCTCTGACATCCTAATGTCCTGATATTATTTCAATCTCTCTCTTGTGAGAAAAATCAGAAACCGCCCAGTGAGAAAGTTCTATCATCTTTCCAGCAGATCTCTATGAACAGAACTTACCCATTGCTTGGAGATGGGTGTGTTCAGTGCTGCCCCATGGAGGAGAAATCTAACTGTGTGATGGCTTCCCAAAGCTGATCCACATCTTGACAGGGTTTATTTATTTGTTCCTCACTCTCCTATCTCTCTGCATTCAGCTCACTTGGGATAGAGGCTGAGCGTAGGAGAAAAAGCTTGAAGAGAAGCAAAAGGAAGGGCTTCAGAGGCGCCAAGCAATTTCTGGCCTATAGTGTTTATTAATTGATTCTATAAACATTTATTGAAACTACAGAATATTAGTTATTGTCCCAAGCTCTGGGAGCAGAGTGGTGAGAAAAATAAATGAAACAAACAAACAACTCCCCCCTCCAAAATAACAAAAACAAAACAAAAAACCCCCCAAAGTCCCTGTCCTCACTGGCAAGGCTTATAATGTGATGATCAAATGTTTGAGGAGTGAAAGGATGCCTAGATGCAGGCAGTGACAGCAGGGGTGACAGCTGGGGGTACATACAGCTTCCTAGTTTGTGAAACTGTTAAGCCCCGACTTAACCCAAATTGATTTCACTGTCCTGACTTTGAGATTCCAGTCTTTTTGCATGGCAAATGTAACACTTGTGTACAAGCATTCGTACACTGCTTTATTTAAACTGTGAATTTAAAATGCCCTCAGGGAGAAGGGCTGGGGTGTCTTTATGGGCTGACTCTGGGCACCTTTACCGTTGAACGGCTCCATCAAAACCTTTCCGAGAGAGCCGCCAGGTGGCACCTGTAAGGCGCAGATGGGGAGAGTCATTTGCCCCACACCCTACACGGCCCGGAATAAACAGGGTGCGTGCTTTCACCTGTGGGCCTGTTGGCTAGGAAGTGGGGGAGTTTTAGTCTCCGTCCAGACTGCTTGCTTACATACCCTGTTTTCCTGATACCCCAACACACTCAGGGCGGATTTGTCCCCATGCACCAGGGATATCAAAGGCATGTCACAGGCTAGTTGGGAGCATCACGGCCTCAGTCACCCGCCGCGACGTGGGG
This sequence comes from Rhinopithecus bieti, assembly GCF_001698545.2. Lineage (NCBI taxonomy): Eukaryota > Metazoa > Chordata > Mammalia > Primates > Cercopithecidae > Rhinopithecus > Rhinopithecus bieti. The sequence continues at coordinate 157,746 of NW_016818998.1, forward strand.
ACTGGCGGTGGGTGGCCGAGGGCTGTTCTAAGCTGGTCTCCCCAGCCCTACCTCCGCCCGGGGCAAGGGGGAGGAGAGGCAAGAGACAGGGGTCCCGGCGCGGCTGCAGACGGGGGTCATGCGGGCCTGAATGGATGCCTAGACGCAGGCAGTGACAGCAGGGATTCCAAGCCCCTTCAAAAAAACCCTCGGTCTGGGGACTGCGCTGCCACAGGCCGGGGTCTGGGGCGCTTTCTTCCTCCGCGGGTTCTTTCTCTGTGGTTTCTCCTGCCCCCGCGGCAGCGTGGCGGCCTCGGGACCCCCTCTTCGCGGTAGCGGTTATCCCACAGCCCAGTCTGGGTGTCGGACCTAGCCGGCAGAGGGACCGCAGAAAGGGGTCGGGGTGCGGGGTGTCAGCACACGGAGCCAGCGTGGTGATTTCGGGGTGGGCAGCAGGGCCACCGTCTCCGCTCTATCAGTAGCGGGAAGCGAGCTGCGCCAGTTGCGCGACTGTCGCTGCCGCGGCCGCCTCTACTCGATCGCTGGTGACATTGGGAGGAGACGGCTTGGAGAGAGCAGAGGAGGAGGAAGAGGAGCGGGGAAGGTGGGGGTTGGGGGGGGAAGAAAGTAGCAATTGTGCCAGGGGGCGTGTGAGCAGCCGGAGAGCCAGCCGCGCTGGTGACAACTTCTCTGGGGCGCGCGCGGGGCTGGCAGGCGTGGAGCGAGCAGGGAGCGCGGCCGAAACCAGAGGCTGGGGGAGCTGCTGGAGCCTCGCGAAGCCGCGGCCCGCGCCCTGCGCCGTCACCGCCGCCTGCTAGTTTCCTCCGGGTTCTCAGCCCCGGGTGCTGAGGCTTCGGTCTATAAATAGCAGGTTACAGCTCCTCCTGGGCGCGCACACGCTCACAAGCGAACGCAGGAAAGTCAGGCTAAAAGTGTCTGCTGCTGCTGCCGCCCCCTACTCCGCCTCCGGGAGAGGTAATTACCCGCCTGGGATCCTAGGGCTCGGTGGGGAATTTTGCAGGGTGGAGTGGCTCATGGTGGGTAATCCGGGAGGCGAGGGAGCGTGTCTGAGAGCGTGGCGGCACGTCTTCGTGGGGGAAGCCTGTCTGTTTTGCATCAAGTTTCTCAGTCTTGCAGCCTCCATCACCCCTCCAGCTCTTTAGCTTAAAGGGTGGGTTGTGCTGTCTCTCCTTGACTGCTGGGGTACCCCTGTCACCGCGCCTACCCTCTCGCCGAGCGTCCCTCCGCCTGGCGAGCGCGCGTGTTCGCATTCTCACTCACACACGCACACTCTCCGGGTCCCCGTGGAACTCTGAGCTCTGGCCTCGCTGACCTTCCAAGGCTGCGCCCACCTGCGCTGTCCCTGAGAGACGCTGAGGTTGGCCCGGGCACACTCGCTCTCACTCCGAATCCTGATGATCGCAAGCTGCCGCCGCCGGCCTCCGAAGTCCTTAAGGAATAGGGACAGTGGTGGGGAGTGAGGGTGACTGATATTGGGGGTCCCGGTTGCCTTGTTTTTTTGTTTTAAAAATAAATAGCCCATCTCCTTGACCACCTTCATCCCACCCTCAACAACTCATTCTGGCAGAGAAGCCTGGCATGTCTTCTCTCGGCCATCAGGCAGCATCTCTTGTCCTACCCCAAAGAGGTCTCGCTGAGAGGTTAGGGCCTTGGTGCGAGAGTGCCTGGGTTTGGATGGGGGAGGTCATTGTTTCGGGTCTGAGAACTATGCCGCAGGCTCCTCAAGCTCTCTGGCACCTCTGGCAGGGCCCAGGGCCGGAGAATGTCTGGGAGCCTGGTTCCTGAATGTACTTTCAGGTTGGTAGCTGATATGAAGATGAGGATGCTAGAACCACATATACCTGTTTTTCCCCCTTCCCACGCTTCCGAATTCTCCCTTCCTTGGGGGCAATAGTTTCTGCTCCTGAGGAGGCGGTGGAGAGGGGCCCAGCAGTTTCTCTTCGGGGACAAGTGGGTGAGGAAGCACATATTGATTAGGTTGTTGCTGCTGCTGCACAAAAGTTACTGGAAAAACCCGGTAGGGTTTTCTATTACTCTTGTTTTAATGATGTAAGTTTGCTCCTTTTACTTTTATGTTCTCCCTAACTAGAACTAGTTTTCATTTCTCTTTCTAGAATGTTATTTGAGGTCATTACATTTTATGACTCCAGATGTTACATTTTGAGTATCTCCTTCCTCTCAGTATGACAGACAGAACTTGTTTATAAAGGTGTGGCTCTGTAAGAAAAAGCCTAAAGACAGAGGATAAATTCATCTTCTCTCTCTCAAGATGAGCTCCAGATAGTTCTTTTATAGGTGTACAACTACATTTCAAAGACCTTGCTTGAAAAAGGAATTTTCTTAATGCGTTCTGGACCAGAAATGGTAGTAATCTGACTCAATGATAAAGCAGCACAAAAGGTGCAAGGAATCATCAACAGGGCAGATGGCTGATGATGTGTAAGAAGTTGAGTAAAGCAAGGACTGGGCAAGTGAGCATTGTCAGTTCACATAGTATACAAAGAAATGCATCCTCTCCTTTGTGCATTGATGCACATACATGCATTATGTGTTCCTTCGTGATATAATCCGGTAAAGCATTGATAGGAAATGATCAATAGTTTTGTGAAAGGTACATGGGCATTAAAGGTTGAACTTCATGAATTTGTAGTAATGTAAAATGCTATTGCAAAATGTATTGCTTTTTCAGTGTATTTCTTTAAAATGTGATTTAGAAGATTGTCCTTGAAAGGTTATGAAATGTGTGTGTGAAGATAGGCTAAATGCTCAGTGTCATTAAGAAACATGTTTGCTGATTGAAATACTGCCCTTATTCTGGAAGAGTATTCTCTTTGATTAAGCAAATCAATATTTATTTGTGATAAACTAATGATCATTATGATGTGCATATTTATAACTCAAATTTGCCTTTGACTCTTTATAAAGTATAAGAACAACCAGATAGACCATTTAGTCTTGTCCCTCTATTTAAAGTAGCACGCAGTCAAAGGTATAGGCAGAAAATATTTTTAAAATGTGTTCGAGCTTCAGTTTGGGGCTGCAAACTGAATGACTTCATTTCTCATAAGATTTTTGTCAAAACACTAAATGGCTCTAATATCATAGAGTCATCAGGTAAACTTGTTTATAAAATAATGCTATTATATTTTAGTTGTGTGAAATGGAAAATCATTAAGCTTAGGGAAAAGCCAGATATTTGTTCTAAACTGTGCAACTTGAAAGTAATTAATTCCTTTCTGAAACCTTGGAGTATCTTCTAGTATAAGTACTATAAATCCCCAGATGGGTAACAAAGTTACCTTTCACTACCTTGAGGCAGAACCCAAGATGGCAATTCTCTGAAAGACAGAAAAAAACCCTGCCAACTGATCTTAAAACTCATAGCAGCCAAATGAGTGGCCGTTTCTAGGTAAGTATTTGACATCTGAGAACAAAAGTTAAAGAAATTGTGGAATCATAATTAGTAAGTAAAATGCTTATTGAATATCTATAACATTTTCTTATTTCGTAGTGAGTAATGCCCAGTAGTACTAATATTAGGTATACAAATATCATACCTAATCTGTATAAAATAAATTCTTGTCTTTCACAACTATGAGGATTTTAATAGATAGAAATGCCCTGTTTTAAATAATCTCAAGTTAAATGTTCAGGTGAAAGCTGTATGAGTCTCTTCTGTATTATGTACCTTAGTTTTCAACATGTCCTGTATATCTTTCTAAAGCCTTAAGGAATCTTTCCATAGGCCATTTTGTTAATACTTTCAAAAAATGTCGAGTTAGAAACCTTTGATTAGAGAACTCTTTGGAGCATACTCTAATCATATATACTATAATATTTAGGCTTCAGACATGAGATTATTAAACAATTTTAGTTTAAACATTTATTTTAGATAAATCCAAATGATGATGCTATGATTGAATTTTGTTGTGCAAGGTACATATAGTCTTTGAGTTCTAAAACTTTAGATCAGTATATACCTAGAAAAGATCAGTATATAACTGGAAAAGACATTAAGATATGTGCAAAATTTTAATTACTCTTTCAGTCTCAGACACAATTGTCACTTGAATCAAGGTGTGTTAGTTTATTTTTTAAAATGTATTTTCACTATCTTGTAGATTAAAAGAAACATTTAAAATGTTTAGGAAATTTTATGGATTATATTATATATATAATATATATGGATTATGTATATCCAGTATATTATGTTACGTTAGGATTATTATTTATAAATATATAATATATATATTCTTGGAAGTATCTCACTATCAATGGCATACCATAAGGCCAATGGAATATCTAGGAGCCAGAACTTTAGATTTTTTTAATGGACTGTGTAATTTCACCAAACATTAGCTGTTATGATAGATATCATTCCAACATGATGTGAATTGGGTTTCAATACAGTGTGTGTCCTCAAATAATATATTTCAAACTAAGTTTCTTGAGTTGCAATATTTTGAGTAAATTCTATCTTCTGTATTAGGCAGCCATGCCAACTTGGTTTCCTGATTGTGTATTGAAAGTCTTTAAATAGCCCTATGCAGAACTAAGTGAAACAGATTTGGCAGTAATTTGTTTAAACTGATTAAAGGAAATTTTGAGAAGTTTTCAAATCATGTAGTTTTGATGATACATTTCTTTGGGAATTATCTAAATCAATAATATTCAAGGGAATGAGGGCAACATCTCCTCCCTTAAAAGGAGAGTATCTATCTATCTATCTATCTATCTATCTATCTATCTATCTATCTATCATCTATCTATGTCTACCTATCTTTACATGCTCTTCTGGTTATGAAAATAAAGCAATGCAACAAATAATGGTGAAATTACTCAATGTTGTTCTTTGTTGTTTCACAAGGATAGAAAAGTTTGTGAGATACACAGACAACTTAAATTGTCATGCTGACTTCTAATGATTGGAGTAACAGCATCGATGTAAAGTATCTTCCAAGATCAAAAGAAAATAATTTTTTAAAATTTTCATTTACTAGTTGTTTATAATAGATCATTTATTTATACATTTTGAATAGCTTTGAAGGAGAACTTCGAGATTTTTATGTTTCTCAAAAGAGAGTGTGAGTTTTTCAATGTTAAGTGGCAATGATTTACAGGAAATCATCTTAATATTTTTTACTATGAAAAATTTGACTGAAATATGAGCCTTTCACCTTTCACCTTAGTTCTTAGAATAGATAGTTGTAGTGCATTAAGTAGATCAGACTTGGGGACTACCATTTTAGAATACAGTGAATCAAATGGAATATACTCCCTGACCATCAATAGCAATCTTTCCTTTAGTTCTTTCAAAACGGTTCTCATTCATTTTCATGGGGCTTTGATTTCTTAGCCAAAAGATCAGAGATGAGCTGTAGCCACTAGAACAACCAAAACACAAAAACCATTCAATGCTGGGAAAATAAAAATAAAGTAGGACTAAAAACCAGTGGGATCTTCAATTGAAGTTAGAACCTATAGGTGCACGGAGATTATGGCTATCTTCAGGAAATCTTTAAAGTACTATTAGTGATAACACTCTGTGATGTCTTTTTCAATATCTTCTTATGCAAAACTTGCTAGATAACCACATATTCCGCTTAGAAATGAGCACGCATCACATTCATAAGAGAATAGTTGCATAGTTGATGCACAGTAGTTAAAAATCACTTTTTTAAAAAAAGTAAAAATTTCTTGCCTTCATTAACGCAACCTGCAAATCACTTTGTTTTTAAAAAGACAGCATGTCTTTATTGACAAAACTTGCAATTTTTTATATTAACTAGTCCACTCAGATCTTTTAAATTTTAATTTGAGATAGGTGTGATTTTATGGTATGTGTCATTTCATTTACTTCCAATAGCATTCTTATTTTGAAGAAATTATGAATAAATTATTTTAGACCTGTCATTCTGAATAAATTTGGTTTAAAATACAGCATTTCCACTTTGTTGAAGACATCCATTATGCATTAGGCGTTAAAGAGACATTCAGCACTAGGTGGCAGTGTGCAATGCTTAGAAACCTTGAGTCATTGTAAGTACAGTATATTCATTTTTTAAAAGCTTTTCTTTTAAACATAATTTATTTATATCATAGTGAGTTAATAAAATTAAAGTCAACAGGCACCTAAATTCTTAGTAGTATAGTCAGAAGATCAATTATGAGTAATACTTTAAAGATTTGATTGTAATATTTAACACACTCTGCTTTTATGTGAGGTCTGCTTATGTGAGGAACTGTTAGGAATTAATTAAATTAAACATGCTAAAATTCTATTTGTGTCTGGGTAAGAGAAAGGAAAAAAGAAAATTAAATGAACATGATAGAAAAAAACATATGATTATTCTAAAATAGACATTGTATTAACCATTTGCATTTTCAATCCTAATCCCCTCACAGCATCTGCTGAGCAAATTCTTTTTTTCTAGGAGTCAAAGACTATAATTATTAATTTTTTCTGTTGTATTGCCCTTGGAAGAATGCAGAAAAAATGCAAATTACCTCAGTGACGCTTCAGCAGATCCCCTAATGTTCTCTGTTATAGTGATGACCTGGTAACCAATGACCAAACTGAATCAGCCATGCAATATTATAATTTATTGGTAACAATGACAGCTGAAACTTGTTTTACTATTTCTTCTTGGTTAATCTGGATATATACACCCCTGCCTTTGGCTGAATAATTAAATTATGGGACATAGCAGAGTAAATTAATTTATTCTGTCATCTGTGCATCAGAATGCATTCTCTGTATCGTTTAAGTGTCTGGTTGGAATGTCCTCAAGATCAGTGTGGTGGACATTTCAGCCATTTCACTGGATGTGGCTATTGTAAGAATGGAGAACAAAGAAAATAAGTTAATGAACCCAAATTGGCATAATTAAGAAATGCATTTCCTTTTTTAAAAGCTTTTTATTATGTAACATTTCAAAGGTGGAAAATAGAGTAGTACAATGAACTCCCATATACCCATCAGCCAGTTTCAATAATTGTCAAATCGTGGCCATTCTCATTTCATTTACATTCCCACTCACATTTTCCCTCTTAAGAGTTTTTGGAAGCAAACCTTAGAAGTTACATCAAAAGAAATAGACTTGCGAAGCAGTTATTTACAAATACAGTTACCATAAAAAGGAAAATTTAAAAAATAATTACTATAGTAAAAACACTACATATTTTACTTTAAAAGTCCAAACTCTTGGCATTAGATAAAGTACTTGAATTTGTTACATGATTGAGGTATAGACTTCAGTTTATGTTCTATGTCATTTTTTTTTTTTTTTNAGATGGCAATTCTCTGAAAGACAGAAAAAAACCCTGCCAACTGATCTTAAAACTCATAGCAGCCAAATGAGTGGCCGTTTCTAGGTAAGTATTTGACATCTGAGAACAAAAAGTTAAAGAAATTGTGGAATCATAATTAGTAAGTAAAATGCTTATTGAATATCTATAACATTTTCTTATTTCGTAGTGAGTAATGCCCAGTAGTACTAATATTAGGTATACAAATATCATACCTAATCTGTATAAAATAAATTCTTGTCTTTCACAACTATGAGGATTTTAATAGATAGAAATGCCCTGTTTTAAATAATCTCAAGTTAAATGTTCAGGTGAAAGCTGTATGAGTCTCTTCTGTATTATGTACCTTAGTTTTTCAACATGTCCTGTATATCTTTCTAAAGCCTTAAGGAATCTTTCCATAGGCCATTTTGTTAATACTTTCAAAAAATGTCGAGTTAGAAACCTTTGATTAGAGAACTCTTTGGAGCATACTCTAATCATATATACTATAATATTTAGGCTTCAGACATGAGATTATTAAACAATTTTAGTTTAAACATTTATTTTTAGATAAATCCAAATGATGATGCTATGATTGAATTTTGTTGTGCAAGGTACATATAGTCTTTGAGTTCTAAAACTTTAGATCAGTATATACCTAGAAAAGATCAGTATATAACTGGAAAAGACATTAAGATATGTGCAAAAATTTTAATTACTCTTTCAGTCTCAGACACAATTGTCACTTGAATCAAGGTGTGTTAGTTTATTTTTTAAAATGTATTTTCACTATCTTGTAGATTAAAAGAAACATTTAAAATGTTTAGGAAATTTTATGGATTATATTATATATATAATATATATGGATTATGTATATCCAGTATATTATGTTACGTTAGGATTATTATTTATAAATATATAATATATATATTCTTGGAAGTATCTCACTATCAATGGCATACCATAAGGCCAATGGAATATCTAGGAGCCAGAACTTTAGATTTTTTTAATGGACTGTGTAATTTCACCAAACATTAGCTGTTATGATAGATATCATTCCAACATGATGTGAATTGGGTTTCAATACAGTGTGTGTCCTCAAATAATATATTTCAAACTAAGTTTCTTGAGTTGCAATATTTTGAGTAAATTCTATCTTCTGTATTAGGCAGCCATGCCAACTTGGTTTCCTGATTGTGTATTGAAAGTCTTTAAATAGCCCTATGCAGAACTAAGTGAAACAGATTTGGCAGTAATTTGTTTAAACTGATTAAAGGAAATTTTGAGAAGTTTTTCAAATCATGTAGTTTTGATGATACATTTCTTTGGGAATTATCTAAATCAATAATATTCAAGGGAATGAGGGCAACATCTCCTCCCTTAAAAGGAGAGTATCTATCTATCTATCTATCTATCTATCTATCTATCTATCTATCTATCATCTATCTATGTCTACCTATCTTTACATGCTCTTCTGGTTATGAAAATAAAGCAATGCAACAAATAATGGTGAAATTACTCAATGTTGTTCTTTGTTGTTTCACAAGGATAGAAAAGTTTGTGAGATACACAGACAACTTAAATTGTCATGCTGACTTCTAATGATTGGAGTAACAGCATCGATGTAAAGTATCTTCCAAGATCAAAAGAAAATAATTTTTTAAAATTTTCATTTACTAGTTGTTTATAATAGATCATTTATTTATACATTTTGAATAGCTTTGAAGGAGAACTTCGAGATTTTATGTTTCTCAAAAGAGAGTGTGAGTTTTCAATGTTAAGTGGCAATGATTTACAGGAAATCATCTTAATATTTTTTACTATGAAAATTTGACTGAAATATGAGCCTTTCACCTTTCACCTTAGTTCTTAGAATAGATAGTTGTAGTGCATTAAGTAGATCAGACTTGGGGACTACCATTTTAGAATACAGTGAATCAAATGGAATATACTCCCTGACCATCAATAGCAATCTTTCCTTTAGTTCTTTCAAAACGGTTCTCATTCATTTTCATGGGGCTTTGATTTCTTAGCCAAAAGATCAGAGATGAGCTGTAGCCACTAGAACAACCAAAACACAAAACCATTCAATGCTGGGAAAATAAAATAAAGTAGGACTAAAACCAGTGGGATCTTCAATTGAAGTTAGAACCTATAGGTGCACGGAGATTATGGCTATCTTCAGGAAATCTTTAAAGTACTATTAGTGATAACACTCTGTGATGTCTTTTCAATATCTTCTTATGCAAAACTTGCTAGATAACCACATATTCCGCTTAGAAATGAGCACGCATCACATTCATAAGAGAATAGTTGCATAGTTGATGCACAGTAGTTAAAATCACTTTTTTAAAAAAAGTAAAATTTCTTGCCTTCATTAACGCAACCTGCAAATCACTTTGTTTTAAAAGACAGCATGTCTTTATTGACAAAACTTGCAATTTTTTATATTAACTAGTCCACTCAGATCTTTTAAATTTTAATTTGAGATAGGTGTGATTTTATGGTATGTGTCATTTCATTTACTTCCAATAGCATTCTTATTTTGAAGAAATTATGAATAAATTATTTTAGACCTGTCATTCTGAATAAATTTGGTTTAAAATACAGCATTTCCACTTTGTTGAAGACATCCATTATGCATTAGGCGTTAAAGAGACATTCAGCACTAGGTGGCAGTGTGCAATGCTTAGAAACCTTGAGTCATTGTAAGTACAGTATATTCATTTTTTAAAAGCTTTTCTTTTAAACATAATTTATTTATATCATAGTGAGTTAATAAAATTAAAGTCAACAGGCACCTAAATTCTTAGTAGTATAGTCAGAAGATCAATTATGAGTAATACTTTAAAGATTTGATTGTAATATTTAACACACTCTGCTTTTATGTGAGGTCTGCTTATGTGAGGAACTGTTAGGAATTAATTAAATTAAACATGCTAAAATTCTATTTGTGTCTGGGTAAGAGAAAGGAAAAAAGAAAATTAAATGAACATGATAGAAAAAAACATATGATTATTCTAAAATAGACATTGTATTAACCATTTGCATTTTCAATCCTAATCCCCTCACAGCATCTGCTGAGCAAATTCTTTTTTTCTAGGAGTCAAAGACTATAATTATTAATTTTTTCTGTTGTATTGCCCTTGGAAGAATGCAGAAAAAATGCAAATTACCTCAGTGACGCTTCAGCAGATCCCCTAATGTTCTCTGTTATAGTGATGACCTGGTAACCAATGACCAAACTGAATCAGCCATGCAATATTATAATTTATTGGTAACAATGACAGCTGAAACTTGTTTTACTATTTCTTCTTGGTTAATCTGGATATATACACCCCTGCCTTTGGCTGAATAATTAAATTATGGGACATAGCAGAGTAAATTAATTTATTCTGTCATCTGTGCATCAGAATGCATTCTCTGTATCGTTTAAGTGTCTGGTTGGAATGTCCTCAAGATCAGTGTGGTGGACATTTCAGCCATTTCACTGGATGTGGCTATTGTAAGAATGGAGAACAAAGAAAATAAGTTAATGAACCCAAATTGGCATAATTAAGAAATGCATTTCCTTTTTTAAAAGCTTTTATTATGTAACATTTCAAAGGTGGAAAATAGAGTAGTACAATGAACTCCCATATACCCATCAGCCAGTTTCAATAATTGTCAAATCGTGGCCATTCTCATTTCATTTACATTCCCACTCACATTTTCCCTCTTAAGAGTTTTGGAAGCAAACCTTAGAAGTTACATCAAAAGAAATAGACTTGCGAAGCAGTTATTTACAAATACAGTTACCATAAAAGGAAAATTTAAAAAATAATTACTATAGTAAAACACTACATATTTTACTTTAAAAGTCCAAACTCTTGGCATTAGATAAAGTACTTGAATTTGTTACATGATTGAGGTATAGACTTCAGTTTATGTTCTATGTCATTTTTTTTTTTTTTTTTGAGATGGAGTCTTGCTCTGTCGCCCAGGCTGGAGTGTAGCCTCTGCCTCCTGGGTTCCAGCAATTCTCCTGCCTCAGCCTCCCGGGTAGCTAGGACTACAGGTGCATGCTACCATGCCAGGCTAATTTTTGTATTTTTAGTAGAGATGGGGTTTTACCATGTTGGGCAGGCTGGTCTCGAACTCCTGACCTCAGGTTATCCACCTGCCTTAGCCTTCAAAAGTGGTGGGATTACAGGCATAAGCCTACCAGACCTAGCCAAAGTTTTACTTTTATAAGTGGCATACATTGTAGATATAGCAGACCAATGGAATGCAAGAACTTAGCTTTACATGAGTAAAGATTTTACCATCCTCTTTAAAGGTACATGACATATAGTAAGCTATAATTTTACTGTGGTGTGAATTTAAGTCACATCCTTTTGGAGACTGAACTTTCAGTGAGTGAGCCCAGCCAATGGCCTGGCAGCCACACCCCCATGAACTTGATGCACTGGTTGACAAATTTTGTCACTTTCTGGGGCTGTCTGTGGTGAGTGTGTTTGAGAATTTGGGAATCTGAGAAATTATTTGGTTCTACCTTTGGAGAATGTCATGGATCTCCTGAAATAAACCTTTTGGATTTCATATAGAGTTGAAGTTTTAAATGAATAGAATGTTTTCAGATTAAAAAAAATTGATGATAACCACTATGTATGAATCTTTGTGACATTAAGTATCTAAAAGCAAATATAATTCCATTATAAAAAAATTTGTAATTTGTACCTAAAGGGTTTATGCCATGGCATGATTTTTATACTTGCAAGTTATATAGGCAGCAAAGCATATGTATAATTTTCTTAATATTAGATACATACTTTTTTGACTTTTTTTGAAATATACTGCAATATTTTTTCATAGGGTATGTTTTAAAGACTGCCTCTCAATTTATTCATGCTATTCATATCCTTTTTCCCATTTTATATTTTGGGTAGGAGCAAAGAATAGTATACACTCAGATTAGTGTAATGAGAAATAATTGATACAGTTGGCTTCTACTCAATTTCTAGGATTTCTTTCGTTTTTTTCCTACTCACTATTTTTCTGATTATAAATGTAATAAGTCTCCATTGAAAAAAAAATGGCAAGTAAAGAAAAGCCTAAAGAGTCAGAAAAAAATCATCAAAAGACAATATTGTTAGCATTATATCATATTAACTTCTAGGGTTTCTGTGATTCTTTTAGATAAGTTGAGATATATTATGTGTGTGTGTATGTGTGTGAAAAATGAGTGCCTGCTTTTTGTCACTTAGAATTCTATAGTTCAATTCAATTGAATTATTGATTGAGACTTACTATTTGCCAGGTACTGTGATAAACTCTGTTCTGGTTCACAGCAATAAATACTTACAAACAACAACAACAAGAATAACACACACACACAAAACCACGGACCGAGCGCAGTGACTCATACTTGTAATCCTAGCACTTTGGTTTGGGAGGCCGAGTCAGGAGATCGAGACCATCCTAGCTAATCCAGTGAAACCCCGTCTCTACTAAAAATACAAAAAATTAGCGGGGCATGGTGGTGGGAGCCTGTAGTCCCAGCTACTCGGGAGGCTGAGGCAGGAGAATGAAATGAACCCGGGAGGTGGAGCTTGCAGTGAGCCGAAATCGCGCCACTGCACTCCAGCCTGGGCGACACAGCGAGACTCCGTCTCAAAAAAAAAAAAAAAAAAAGAAAAAAGAAAAGCACCACTTTCCCATGGCTGTAAGCACTTGTCTAACTTTTCATTGCTATTTAATAGTTAGGCCTATGAATTATTATCAATTGTTTAGCCCTTCCCTCTCAACTTAGACCTTAAGATTATTGGAAATATTTTTGCTATCACACTGCGATGGATATTTTCTGTATGATCTCATTTTTTATATTCCTTGTCTACTTTTCTCATTGTTTTTCTTAGGAGTGATTCCTAGATGTGATATGCTGGAGAAAGGGTATGAACCTTTTAAAAGTGCCTTATACATATTGCCAAATTGCTTTCCAGAAAGCTTTCCCTCGTTTCATTCTTTCTGGAAGATATAAGTCATTTTGCCATCCTCACCAGTATTGAGGGATTTTTTTTAAAAGTGTGTTAATTGGAAAGGTGAATGTGATTGTAACAACAACAACAACAACAACAAAAGCTAAAATTTATTGAGCCCCTCTTATAGACAATTTACCATGCAAAACCTTTACATTATCTCATTTACTTTTTGCAACAACATCAAGGGAGGAGAATATTATCACTCCTATTTTAAATGTTAGAAAACTTATTTTTTGAGAAGTTAAGTGACTTACCCAAGATCACACAGCAGGTAAATGGTAGAATTGGGTCTTGGACCAAGATTGATTTTACTCAGAAGTCTAGGCTTTAAAGTGCTATGCAATATATCCATGTAACAAGACTGTATTTGTACTCCTTAAATTTATACAAATAAAAAACAGTACTATATTCTTCTACTATTGTTTGAGATTGAACATTTTTGAAATGTGTATTTTTATTTGTACTTCATTTTGTAGTGCTAATTCATATCTTTAACCTGTTTACATATTGAGACCTTGGTTTTCCTTTCATTAAATTTTTTATTTGTTTAAATTTAAACAAACTATGTCTATTCACATGTCATGGTCTCCACCATTCCCTATTGTCATATACTTGACCCTCTTCACTTGTGTATATTATTTGCCTGTCCCTAAAAAAACTTGAGTCTTCGAAACTAGAAAAAAAAAAAAAAAA
>NW_016818998.1:172093-200620 GCF_001698545.2 Rhinopithecus bieti
ACAAAACAAAAAAAAAAAAAAAAAAAACAAAAAAAAAACTAGAAAAAAATCTTCCAAACTAGAAGAAAACCAAATGGATTATATATTCCCCAAATGATCCTTTATGCATAATAGCATGTAAAACAAGGCTTCAGCAAAAGGGAAGCAACATACTGTCACTGTTAGGTTTTCTGACAGTGTTTTTATTCAAATACACTTTATGGCTGCTTAAGACCTAAAACTTGACTAAAACATGATTTGTAGACTTGACATTCTTTTGTGAAATTTAAAAATCCAATAAAAATTATTTGTGTGTGTGTGTATGTGTGTGTGTGTGTGTGAAATGGGTTAGGTATAAGCCAATGGGTTGGGGAGTAGAGACTGTGATATGTGAATAGACAAGGTCCATCTAAAATCAATTAAATTAAATTTAAACAAATATTGTTACCCTGATCTGCCTAAAGCAGTTTAAATACATATACTGGGTGTTCTTCACTTGAGCTTCAACTGGTGGGAAAGGAAATGCCCTTTGGGAGTGGCTTACCACTGTGGTGGTAGGGGCGAGGTGGGCTTCCTCCCTTTGTGGTTATGAAGTTGAAGGTGACTTCCAGTTCAGAAAGGCTAAAAGCAATTTATGTATCTGTAGGATCCTTTGCTTTGCCATTTGTCTCTTCTGTAAATTGGAAAATGGTTATTTAGCTCTGACTGGATCAATCTATTGAACATATACATGCTGTCTGAAGATCCTATGATGATAATCATCATAAAATTGCCCAGGAATTGGAAATCTTTAATCATGCATTTTGAACATTCTAGCCAATTTTTTTTTTCATGGCCTGAAACACATTATAGTTGGAAGGAAACATCTGTTGCTTTTCATAAGAACTTTGGAACCCAATATGCTTCATTTACACGGTCATTTTATGTACATCGGGCATACTTAAAATTTTTACTCATCACTGAATTTTCTACTTGGCACATTCCACATAAGTAGAAATAAATGTTAACCTCCGTCAAATCCACTGGCTAAAGCTATCCGTAGAAATTGGCAGCTAAATGTAGAAAAACCACTGTACATGCTGGATTGTTTTTCCCTCCTGCTGTCTCAGAAGATATGTCTCCAGCACAAAATATATTTTATTTTTGGGAAGGATTTGTTTATGCTTGATGGTGCTAATGCTGCTAAGGTTTATTTGTACCATAGCTACTTATAAGTGCAGATACCATGGGGATTTATACATACTGTAAAAACAATATATATAGGAAAAAAATAAGTATACCTTGGGTGATAAATCTTCATTAAAATAACCACGGATTAAATCTCATTCTATAAAACATCTTCTATCTCTTAATGGAGGACTATTGTGAACTAACATTGCATGAATATTGCAGATTTATTTGCTGATGGGTGAGGTGAAGTTTGTTTGCAGATTATTCAACATAGAGGCTTAATCTTGGGAAGAGGAAAAAATGCTTTTGAAAATATGAGAGGAATTTGTGTTTTAGCCTAATCATAATTCATTGAAAACACAAAAGGATCTGTATGTACCATGTTCTTTAAATTAATGGATGGTGAGGAATCTTTCTTTACCCTTGTGAATCCTTGTAGAAGACATTTGCAGAGAAATTACCAGAGTTTCTCTCCCGTGGGGAGATTAATGTTTTAATATGCAAAAGCAGACAAGTCACAATTCTTTTGCTCAATGGCACTCTGAGCTGCACAGTTTTACTGCTTTATTTTCCCCTTGTGTTCTATCTTCCTAAAGACTTCTGTAGAGTCAAATAGAGCCACTACAGCAAAGCCATATCTGGCCTGCACTTGAAGACTCTGCTGTATAGAACCGTGGAGCGACTGTGACGTAGATCTGGTGGAATAACTATCTACATGGCAATGTTGAGATTTTCTTGCTTATCCATTTCTTTGAAATTTGTTACTCAATTTACTGGCATCAAAGCTGAGTAGTAGAAAATGGTGTGAGGGGAGGATGTATCCTTAAATCCTCTCACATCTTTGTTTCCAGAAAAAGTAGAAGCCAGTAAAAGCAGTTCCTTTAATAACCCGCCACCCAGTCT
The DNA here is from genome assembly GCF_001698545.2 of Rhinopithecus bieti. Taxonomy (NCBI): domain Eukaryota; kingdom Metazoa; phylum Chordata; class Mammalia; order Primates; family Cercopithecidae; genus Rhinopithecus; species Rhinopithecus bieti. The sequence goes on from NW_016818998.1 coordinate 174,146, forward strand.
ACTACACTCTTGCATCTATTTTTATTGTTTTCCTTTTTTGAGACAGGGTCTCACTCTGTCACCCAGGCTGGAGTGCAGTGGTGTGATCTTGGCTCTCTGTAACCTCTGCTTCCTGGGCAAAACTGATCCGCACACCTCAGCCTCCTTAGTAGCTGGGACTACAGGCATATGCTACCACACCTGGATAATTTTTTCTTTTTTTTTATTTTTGTAGAGACAGCATTTTGCCATGTTGCGTAGGCTAATCTCTAACTCCTGGACTCAAGCAATCCTCCCATCTCTGCCTCCTAAAGTGCTGGGGTTACAGGCATGAGTCACTGTGCCTGCTCCACTCTTGAATCTTGTTGCCATTCTCTTCTTTCTGCATGGGTAAACTAAGCCCTGAACCTCTGCATTCAATCCTGTTTCCTCCTGCAGTCTCAGGGATCTCTATGTGGCCATTATTCCTAGTCTCCAGTATCTTCACCTCTCCTTCTCCTCTGCCTCTTTTCTTTGAGCAGGGAACACACTCAAGATTTCCACACATTAAAACAGTAAGACTCCCTCTCCACTCCATATTCTCTTCTAGCTGGCTTCTTTTCTCTTCCATGGCAGAGCCAAGGATCTTGGCAGAGGTGGTCAGTATTTTCAGTACCTTTCCATTTCATTATAGTCTGGATTCCACCTCCACAACTCCAATGAAATTGCTTTTGTCAAGGTCACTAAAAGAGAGAGACTTTGTATTACATTTCACAGGTACTTCTCTGTCTTAATTTTACTTGACCACTTGGCAATATTATATTGTGTTAATCCCTTAGAAAAATTCTTGCTTTGGTTTTCTTGATACTGAATTTTCCTTTCATTAAATGTAATTTTTTAATATAAAAGGATCTTGGAGATATATACGTACCTATCTATGTGCAGATACATATATCTATAATCATTAGATCAGTTTGGATAGACTTGACCTCTTGTAATGTTGATGATAACCTTTGTATTCATGAACACGATGCATCTCTGTCTTCCGCAGTGTCTTTCAATAGAGTTCAAACATTTGCTCGAGAAAGGTCCTCTACATCCTGTGCCAGATTTATTCTTAAACATCTCATTTTTATTGTAGTTATTAAAATGGTATATTTTTAAAAATTAAATGTTTTAATTATTCGTTAATGGCATATAGAAATATTGTTGATTTTAATGTATTGACTTCATCAGTCCCTTTATTAAATTCTCATGCTAGTTCTTTTCTATAACTTTGGTATTTTCTAAGTAGAATATTTGTTGTAATAAAAGTCTATTGCTAGTAAATGTTCTTTATTTCTGTTTGTCTTAAACTGGAGCTTGCTACTGAATGATAATGTTATACAATTCCAACTTGACAGTTTTTCTTTCAGCACTTTGAGGATATTGCTCCACAGTTTTCTGGCTTCTATTGTTACTATTAAGAATTTCACTGTCAGTGTAATTGCCATTTCTTTGGAGTGCTCTGTCTTTTTTTCTGGTTAGGATAAAGGCTAACCACAAGGAATAGTGCAGAAACTAAGGAATAGCAGCAACAGAAGTCTAAGTGAGGGAGAACTCACTGGAATTAAGAAGAAGGGAGGCTTTGTGGAGCAGGGCCACATAGAGGGAGCAATGACTTCTGTCAAAAGGTAAAGCCAGGCCTGGGGACCTCACAGGGCAAAAGCGAAGGGCATAAACACCTGGACTCACTCTCCCTCCTCCCTCTGATCTACCTATGATCCACATTGACTAAAGTCCATCAGAAGTCAGGGGTCATTATATGATTGCTGAGATGATTCATACAGGTCAGCTTTCCGAGGGCAGAGAGCATGGTGGAAAAGCTGAGAAGAGCGGATAAAAGTCAACATAAAATATTCAGCCAATTATATTCTCTTTTTTCTTCAAACTTGTCTAGTCATTTTTGATACTTCTTGCTCCTTTTTTGAATTTTAATTCCGTCTCTTATTTCTTTGGACACTTCATGCATAGTTATTTATGTTTTGTCTGTTAGTTCTGATATCTAAGTCTTGAGGTTCAATAATTTTTGGTTGTTTCTGCTATCTCTTGCTCACTATGGCTTGTTTTCTTGAGTTTATGTTCATTTTTCAATGCGAGCCCACTCTTGTCTAAAATTAATCTCTGCTATTCTTAAGGGACCTGAGTTGAGGATCTTTTTCTCCAATGAGGATTTGCATTTTTTTCCTGTAAGATATCATGGACTTCCACTAGCCCTCTCTGTCTAAGTAGAGTCTTTTAAACCCTGGACTCATGTAAACGAATGATTATATGAACAGTATTTTAGAGAAGGTTATCAATTTTTTTCGTGCTCAGAACTATGTTAGAGAGTAACAGATTTCTTCAGCTGTTCCTTTATTGATAGGCAGAAGTCTTCCAGCCCAGCTTTTATGAACGATATTTCACTTTTGAGTATTGTGTATTCTATGTGGGGCTCAGGTCATCCACCAAACATAACATAGATTTAAGGCCTTCATATCTATTCTCATATGCCTGGACTTTAAATTCCCCAAAGCCTAGTTTCCTGGCATTTTATATTTGTTTTATTCTTTTTAAATTTATTTTAATTTTAATTTGCCACGGAGAGATTTTCTTTAATTTCTTGTGAGCTCAGAATTGTATATGCTATGGCAATTTATCTGAAATGTGGAACTTTGGTGTGAAAGAGGATCATCAGTTCTCCCATGTATTCACCCTTTTTCTTGCCTTGTCACCCTTTGCAATATCATTTTCCTGATTATCCTTTCAGTTTTGGATACCTCGGAGTGCTGTTCAACTCCCTCTTTCTGTATCACCTTACACTTATAAATTCATTATTATTTAACTCACAAACTACCGTAATCTTTATGTGGGCAGGAATTGTTTTGGTATTTTTCACCAATATCTCCTTAATGTTTAGCATAATATCTAGCACATAGTTCTAGTCCAATTCAGATGTGTTGAATGAATGAGATAAAGGAAGAACCATTAACGTTTCTCAATAGAAAATGATTAATATTTTTTTCCGTTGGTAGGGAGGGATAGAACAGCAACAGCATCATAATGGATAAATATTTTCATTTTATTTCAGTTTCCTGAAGTTTGCACTTCTCTTTAGGAAATATATTTCTGAGTCTAAGTTTTTCTCTACCTTCACGCTATAGACAATGTTAAGTATGTTTACCCCTTTCTTAAAAATATGTATAGCTATAATGTACTTGGGTGAGTTCTAAATTGTTTCTGTTCATGATGAGACTTTTCACTCTACCCAGGGGGATATTATTGCACCTTTTTTGGTGAATGGTAACAAATTATTATTGACTTTTTTCCAATTTATATGAGGACCTTCTAGTTTGTGTGTGACTTTGTTAAGTTGGATGACTGGACTTGGAGACTTAGGTTCAAGTGGAACAGATAAAATAAAATTAAGTTCTGCAAATATTCAGAGAATATAACACTCGAATATGTAGAAGAGCACTTTAAGTGCACAGAGGGAGAGGAGTAGGGTGAAATCTGACTTTATCAATATTGCATGGCTCTTATGCTAACAACATGGGGCTGGCTGGTATATTTAAGATTCTTCCCACAAAGGATAGTACGAAGAACAAGCTACTGCTGTGTGGAATAAAACCAAAGACTGACCCTCAAAATAAAGCACTTGTGGCTTTTCCCAACAACAAGCCTAGGAAGTGAATGACTATTAGGCACAGTATGGCAGGACCTGATTTGCGTTCTACAGTGAGGTTTTGAAGACAATGGTGGGCATAATAGACTTTGCCATAAAAGACTTTGGCATAATAGGGACTACCGAAAGGCACCAATAGGCCTGTGGACAAAGAGATGCTGCCGCAAATTTCAGTAGCTACACAGGAAAAGCTATTTCAACAACAGCGACAAGCTTCCAAGAGCTTTTAAAGATGAAAATGGTTATTGTACTTCATCTGGACTATTTTAAAGAGCTTGCTGGGTCATTCATTCTTTCTGTGTGTTAGAAGGTGAAGAGTTGAGTTTGTGAAGACCAAAGTGGAGAGAGCTCTTGTCAGAGTGAATGGAAACATAGGCTTAACTGGCTGTGAGTTTCTATAGAGAAACAGCAGTCAAAAAGAACAGTATCTTGGGTAAGGACAGCGTAACCAAAATATTAGAGAGGCAGAACAAGTTCTGGAGGGCAGATACTATAAAATTTTAAGATATTTGAATGGGAAAGTTTTGTTTGTTTGCTTTGGTTTTATTTGTGTGTGTGTGTGTGTGTGTTTGGTTTAATGAATACAATTTAGCATTAGAAGAATGGAAAAGGGGACAGGATTCAGTGCCTAATGGGACTCAGATTTGGGGACATCAGGCAAAATCTGCAAGGGCAAACCTAAAGGACATGTATTTCTTAGGTAAAAGGCTGAAGCCAATGCTATTGATTCTTGTGCAGTGTTGTCCTGAAATGCAAGAATGGTAAAAAATGAAGAACTTGGCTCATGAAACTTAAAGTATAGCTTAGCCTCATTCCCTTGTGCAGCCAAATAAATTTACAAACTTAACCAGCTGAATTCTAGGGAAAAGATATATCATGTTCAAATTTTGGTTGTCAGAGCTGGAAAAAGAAAGATGTGATTACCGTTTCTCATATATGTATATATTTCATGGATGAATTTGTTGAGTAACTTTTACTCAAGCTATTTGCATCAAAATTACATTTGAGCCTATCAATGGCAATGTGACAACACAATCAAATTAAAAATCAGTGTTTAGAACAGGGTACATAAACAAAGGAACATGTGAAAAGAGACTTTTATTTTCCATATCTGTAAAACACGAGATAAGACAAAGGGTTATTGAGATCTCTTCTAACTTAAGCATTATAGGACTTTTAGACTCTACATTTTACATTTTAGTTCTTATTTCTTCTTTGCTGTACCCTATACTATAGCCCAGTGAGACTACTTGATTTTTCCCAAAGACATGTCCAATTTTTTTATATTTTGTCCTTTCAGAGCACTCTTCTATTCCAATTCTGCCTCTCGAAATTCTACCCATACTTTAAGGTCCAACACAGTTCATATACCAGCTTTTCCATAAAGCTCTCCCCATATCCTCTAACTCAAGGTGATCTCTAGGTGCTACACACAAAAGTACTTGTGACTCTAATACTCTTTACATGCTTCTTTATAGTATGGTTATTTCTTTACATGCCCACGCTTAATAACTCTATTAGATTATAAGCTTTTTGGGGTCAGAGATTCCACTGTTGGATTTTCAATGATATGTGATATGATATGATGATGTGATACATATCTATGTATATATATAGTGCCTTTGCACATATATGTTGACTAGAAAGTTTAGAAAGAAAACAACTTGCTGGTAATAAAGTCAACTAAAGTTACAGTAAAATCTCCAACCTATGCAATACATTTAGTGAAAATATTCAAATTTTGTGATTTAGCATCTAAAACAAGTGAATGGGAACTTTTCTGGACATCTCTATTTCCAGATGTGATAAGTTAGATTATCAATATTTACATTATAGTAATTCCAGTAACCACATCCTCTCTTGAAACAAAATTACTAAAGCAAAAGAAAGGCAAGAGAAGTCAAAGGGAAGAAAATAACCTATTGCATTCACAAAATGCAAATAGCCTGCCCTTTAAAATATGTCAAAGGAACATGGTTACTAAAAATGTCTGACATGTACTTTAGTTCATCAGTGAGAACTAGCACACAAATCCAAGGATGCAGTGCGATTTCACGAGGTTGTCATAATTTTTTTCTCCTGTAGTGTACTTTCTAGTTTAAATTCTCTAGTGCCAAAGTGAAAATAACTTTAAAAAAAGTCCTCAACACTTTGTCAATGAAAGTATTTGCAAACCCAAAGACAAACATTTCCATTTTAAACAAGGTATTTCCAATTTATATTATAAAAATTAAGATATGATTTTTTAAGTTCTAGACTTCTTTAACAATAAAGGATCCTTTTTATTTAAAAAATTCATTTCTATAAAGTAGAATAATGTTGAGGTAATCAAACCATCTTTTTGAGAGAGGCATTCAACCCTTGTATCTGAATAAAGAAATGGGGAAAATGAATCAGAGTTGAGGTTGCTATGACAGCTCATAACTAAAGAAATTCATTTTCTCTGATACTGTGCAGAGAAAGCTTCTGGATTGTGCCTTTGAAGGGAGTGATTCATACCAGAAAAGCCATGGCTCTTGGAGTTAGAATCAGAGTTATGGTTAATGCTCAACTTTAAAGTAATTGCTTATTTAATTGAATAGGTTCAAGGCAACACTTAACAACTACTCTTAGCCTGTTAGAGAGTATTTTAGAGTCATGATGATTTAGAGGATGACAAGGTGGAAAAGAGCCTAGGGAACTATTTTAGCTAGGGTTCTCCAGAGAAATAGAATCAGTAGGAGAAAGAGATAGAGATAGATAGAGATAGAGGGAGATAGATAGATAGATAGATAGATAGGTAGATAGATAGGTATTAGATAGATAGATAGATAGCTAAAAGAGGATTTATTATGGGAATTGGCTCACATTACTATGCAGGCCAAGAAGTTCCACAATCTGCCATCTGCAAGCTGGAGATCTAGGAAAGTAAATGGTATAATTCAGTCTGAGTCCAAAGGCCTAAGAACATGGGGGACCATGGTATAAGTCCCAGAGTCTGAAGGCCTGGGAACCAGGAGCTACCATGTTCAAGGGCAGGAGGAGATGCATACATCAGCTCAAGCAGAAAGAATGACTTTGTACTTTTTCTCACCTTTTGTTGGATGATGCCTTCTCACATTGGTGAGGGTGGATCTTTATTATTCAGTGTAGTAATTCTGTGCTAATCTCTTCCAGAATCACCCTCACTGATACACCCAGAAATAATGTTTTCTGGCTATCTGGGTATCCCTTAGCTCAGTCAAGTTGACACACAAAAATAACCATAATAACCATCACAAGGACTGACTGTTCTTACACAGTGCAACCTTTGCTTTCCCATCGGAGCCTCCAAGAGTAAGGAGAATAGCTTTTATCAAAACACTATCATTCCAACCGGAACAATCAAAAGTCAGTTTGTGTCCTAAAGACAGCATACATTGTTGTGAATTAGTTTTGAAAGTAGAGATAATTTGGAAGACAAAATATTTAATGACTTATATGACCTAAAAACAGCAATAAAGCTGTTAATGGAAAATGAATCTTCATCATTTAGCATTATCAAGATTAATAGAAATTTAATCTATGATTTCAAAAAGACTACATGTAAAATTGTGTCATCGTCTTTACTCAAGTGCATTGTTTTGGGAGTGAACAGATACTATTATATTTTCGCAATATTTTTACTTCTTTTATTATTATTAATTATTTTATTTCAGATGCTTTGGAAGTATTTTACATCTTAATGGTTTGTGTTCATGTTAGAAGAAACTACTTTTTGAAGAGGTATAAATGCTGTGAAAGAGAAATAAATGAACAATGTTATCACTATATTATGCTACTATGAAAAGTTCACTTCATTAATATCTTGGGGAAAATATTTTAGTTTGCTTCACCCAATACTTCTGACTCTCTGCCTTCTGAGCTTCACAGGATTGTACTTCCTAGCCACTTGTGGGTGGGTGGCCAAGTGACTACTTCTGACCAGTGACTTGTGATCTAAAGTGGCCTTTGTGTCACTTCTTTACCTGAGCATTTGACTACCAGTGTGTCACCCTCCAGAGCTCTTCTGTTTGTCCTTTGATATGATTACAGATACCTTTTGAGATGGTGGCGACTCTGTCAACCCTGATCCAAGAGTGGGAGATGCAGAGCAGGTCCTGGAGCCAACCCATGAGAAACATGTGTAGTGAATGAGAAAGAAACCTCTGTAAAAAGACAGGAAGATTTTGGAATTGTTTGTGAACATATAACCCTGCGTAGTGACTGAAACAGAAGGAATTCCAAATTGTAAGACTAGGTTAGGAGACTATGTAAAAAAAAAGGAGAGAATGTCCACTGTTATTGTTGAGGGGATCTGAGTCACCTTTTTCATGTAACAGAAGGCAATATATTCTAATGCTTAAGGACTGTCTGGTCCTTTAAGACAGTGATTCCTATCCTTTTTGGCACCAGGGACCAGTTTCATGGAAGACAGTTTTTACATGGATGGAGTCAGGGGTAGTGCAGACAGTTTCATTATGAAACTGTTCCACCTCAGATCATTAGGCATTAGATTCTCATAAGGAGTGCATCTCAGGTCCCTTGCATGCAGAGTTCACAATAGGGTTGGCACTCCTATGAGAATCCAATTTTGCCACTGATCTGACAGGAGGCAGAGCTCAGGTGGTAATGCTCACTCTCTTGCAGCTCACCTCCTGCTATTTGGTCTGGTGTTCAACAGGCCACGGACTCATACTGGTCCATAGCCCAGGCGCTGGAAACCCTGCTTTAAGGCACCGTGTGTAAGCCATTGTTTCCTCTTCTAGAAATGGGAGTGGTCACCTTGGCACTTACCTCCTGAAGTTGTGATGATTAAATGATAATGCACTTAAAGTGCTTGGCATAATACTGCACAGTAAACATACCGTGAGCTTTAGGGTTTACTGTTTTTTGTGATGAGAGTTGAAAGGAATCTTGAATTCTTCTGGCCAAACTTCCCAGCTATTTGAGATACCACTTTTGTAATGTTTTTGGTGGGTAGCTCTTCAGCTTTTGCGTAAAATCTCCAGTGACAGCGAACTCACTTCCTTGTGAGGCAGCTGGAACTTCTTCCATATGTGGGAATGAAGACCATCTTCCCATGGCTTCCACCTATCGGTTCTCACCCTGGCCTTTAGGGACACACAGGTAAAATCGAATTTTTCTTCCACAAAATACTGCTAGTTCCTTTGCCCAACCATTAGATGAGAAGACTTCCCCATACCGTCACTTCTTCTTTGATGTGACAGTGACTCTTTTTGGTGTGTGTCTAGACTGAAATACAGACTGCTGTACCAGCATAACAGTCAGACTAGTGCTTGTTGAGGGCTCACTACCTGCCAGGCTGTGTTCTCTCCACAATTCTATGAGGTAATTCTTGTTATTATATTCAATTTATATTTAAGAAACTGAGAAAAGTAAAAAAGATATCATTCTATTTGTTTATTTTTGAATACATAGGAAAATATTTGTATATCTAGTTATAACTGGAAATTCACAAAATAAACAATAAAATACAAAATATGTTAGATAAGGCTACATAGTTATGGCAATTTGAAAAATAAAATATACCTACTAATATCATGTTAATATTAATTAGGTAACCAATAATATAATGTAGAAAATGTACATTATTGCTATGCTTATATTAGTAACATTTTGGATTATTCTAAGCAACAAAGAAAGAACGTTGTCCTCCACAAAAGGTATAGCCACCATGTGGTATCATTTTAATTAGAGCAGTGTGTATTTCTAATATAATGTAAGAAAATAGAAAACTGACTAAAATATAAATCTAACTGCTCCATGAGAAAGTAGTACATAAATCAAATAAATAAATCCACTCAAGAGAACTTAGGCTCTAAAAATGTGAACTTAAAATAAAGAAGCAATTGACCAAGTTCTCAAGAGGCATTATAATTCCTAGAGAAATAACTGACCAAACAGGAGCAAGCCTGCATATTGTGAAGATAATTCACACAGCTTGCTAATAAAATGGAGGAGACAGATAAAATTCTTAACTGACTATAACCAGTATAAAGTTGTAATAGAAATCATGAGAAAGCAACCACTTAAAATCCATCAAATACACAAGATCGACTTTATAAGACAAAACATTGAAATTAGAATAAAAGGACTCAGACTAAGCTAAACAAATTATTTCCTTAAACTTCGAGGGTCAACTTTTCTACTTTAAAAGATTAAAAACAAACAAGAAAAGAAAGCCAACTGATTATACATACAGAAAAGGAGCAAAGGGAGAAACTGTTACAATACATTGCAATCCTTCATTTGAATAAAGGATTTCTATTTTCCTTCTCAACACCATCACAGCTTGGATGGGCAATGAACTAGCCAACTGAAATATGGAAAGTTCTGCCTTTGTATACAACGTATTTGTAATTCTAAGAACTTACTGAAAATTTATTACATTTATGTGACCTCAGAATGTGGGAGGATTTTGTCTTAGTCCATTTTGTGTTGATATAGAGGAATACTTGAGGCTGGGTAATTTATAAATAAAAGAGGGCTATTTGGCTCACTATTCTGCAGGCTGTGCAAGCAGCATGGTGCCAGCATCTGCTGTGAGGGCCTCAACTGTTTCCACTCATGGCAGAAGAGGAAGGGGAATCAGCATGTGCAGAGATCACATGGTAAGAGGGGAAGTGAGAGATAGAAAGCAAGGGAAGGGAGGGAAGTGCCAGGCTCTTTTTAACAGCCAGCTCTTGTGGGAATTAATAGAGCAAGAGCTCATTCACTCTCCCTTCCCCAGAGAGGGCATCTATTCATGGGGAATCCATCCTCATGACCCAAAGATCTTTCATCAGGCCCCACCTCTAACACTGGGATAAGACTTCAACACGGGGTTTAGGAGGATAAATCTCTAAACTACAGCACATTTATTCCAATATAATCTAAATTAAGCCCAAATAATTCAGGTTTTGAGACAATAGCCTAACCTGGAGGTACACTGTTTTGTGTTGGACTTTCAGGAGCAGAGCCTGAGAAAAGGATTCAGGTGCCATTATTTATTGAGGGAATGCTCTTCAGAAAGAGGATATGAGGGAGGAGATGATGCAGGCTGGTGAAGGAAGGGTGGTTTCAAGTAAATTTTAGCCTTGGCTCGAGGTAGATTCACTGTGGTACTGAGGAGAGGGACTGTGGAGGAATGAAACACACCATAAGCCACGTTATACTTTGAATTGTCAGCCAGGGGTGTCTGTCAATCAATGACTATGAACCCTATGAACTGTGTGTGTGTGTGTGTGTGTGTGTGTGTGTGTGTGTGTGTGTGTGTAACTTCCCTGGTGAGGTGGCCCCCTATCGGCATGGCACTGGCCTCATAAAGAAAGATCTGGACAGGACATCAACATAACCTCTACCACATACATATTTGAATTTTGGTTTTACCAACTTACTATGGCCTTCAGAAATACATTTTCTATATGCCCTTCCAGAGAGAAAAGGAATGCGGATAGAATTTGCAGCACAAAAATTATACTAGTGTTTCACCCAGATTGGTAGATAGCTGTAGATTTAGATGAAGTGGGTAACAGCCTTCATTTTGAATTCCAGTTTCATAATCCCCTAAGGTTCACTTTGAATTTTCTAGTTGCCATGTTAAGACCTCCCATTTTGTGTGCTCAGTTTCTTGCTTTGTTGCTTGGTGACTCAAATGTGAATTAGACCCTATGTTCCACTCTCAGTAGGGACAGATCTTTACAAGTTGGTTAGAAATGGATGAAACTTCTCAGCACAATTTCTGCAGGCCATGTGACAAGGACAAGGTAAGGACTAGGCGAGCCCTGGATGTATCCCTTTAGGCCTTTTGGTCTGTCTTTGAAAGGGAAATTGTTTACTCAAGCTGTTAAAGCTGTTTGTTCATCAGTATATACTCCGTCCTCAGTTCTTGATCTTTTTTTTACACCAAAGCATTTCTACCCCAAAGGGTGGGAATACAAGTGTTCGGGCCTCTCTTTCTTCTAGAGTAAATACTAAAGAGTAATCCCAGCACATAGTGCATGGCCAGAGTCCTTCATCTCTCAACAAACATTCATCTTGAGCCTATGGGAGCCAACTGCTCTTTTGGTGCTGGGTATAAAGCAATACACCAAATTAAAAAAGTGCTTGTTCGCTTGGCATTCACATGCTAGTGGACCAAAAACTCATAAGCAAATATGATATCAGTGGAAGAGATACACTATGGGTAAAAATGCAACAGAATGAAGTTACAAATAAAACAGGAATGTTGAGTGGTTGCTATTTTATATAAACTAATAAGAGTGAGGGGCTCTCTAATGTGGGAACAATTGAACAGTGACCTGAAAGAGTTGTGGTGATAGGAGGAGAAGAGAGTTGTAAGCAGCAGGCATAGCACTTGAAAATGTATAGAGGCAGCTACTGGTTACAGGAATGGGGGCAGGAGGTGACCCCAGGAGCTCACCTAGCCACAAAGTTTTTTTATTGCTAATGCTGTATCAATTTCCTTTCTATATTGTCAACGAAATGTTTATAATATTTTGAAGTATATTATTTACTTTATTTAAATTTTGATTCCTATAGAAATTGTAATTCTGCTGAAATATAGATATAGATAGAACTGGAAATACACACACACACACACACACACACACACACATACACTTAAATTACCTTCCTTTTTTGTAGAAGAAACAAGCCCTAGGATAGCCTCTGAGAGAAAAAGCCATGGAAATTTTACTTTGATAAAATGCCAGTAATGGCATAAAAAGCTGCCCTCATGTTGTTTCTGGGAAAGCAGGCATTTCTCAATGAAGGACTGATGGATGGTCTTTGAAGTTTGAATGATATCAGAGAGGAAATGAAAAACTGGCCAGGGCAGAGGAGTAGAGGGGACTCAGTGACTACATGCAAGCTGGACATAGCTCAGGTTCTTCTCTCACACTTTTTCATACGATATCAAGAGGAGCTGGTTTCCTATCATGTTTGCATTCTTTAACATTATTAGAGTTTCATTTCCTTACTATTTCTGAAGACTTGATATTTTTCCTATCCTGTTGTTTTCTTGTTACGTAAATGTTTTCTTCTTCTCAATTTTTCTCTTTCCCTCCCTTTCACTCTCCACTTCTAGAAAGTAGGCCATTTATTTTTCTAATTCTAGTGAAAGGAAAGCAAAATACCACACAACTAAGTTTATCTAAGAAGTCCCAATTTCCTGGTGTCTTTGTTGGTATTTTGGTTTCCTTTTAATGTCAATATATAGCAGTTATAAAGTAGGTTTAGATGTTTTTATATTTTTAGTCCAAATAAACCCAAAGTATAAAGTTACACAATATGATGATGGAAGAGACCCAAGAAATGTTAATGTTAAGTTATTTAAAACTGATTTAGTTCTATTTGAAAGCTGACTTCCTGGGTGATGTGCTGCCAGTGAGTCTTAATCCCTGGCTTCATGGTTTGTGGTTTATGTGGGCTGGCATGCTAAGCATTTAATCGTTAGTCACCATTCTTTTCTGAGGCCTGTGTGGCCAAGGCATTGTCGTCACCCTGTCACTTACCTAGACATGCCCCTTGGAAAGGAGGTGAATTGGATCCATTAAAAGTGTGAAAAGAACTGGGAAAGGTCTGACGCAGCTGTACATTCAAAGATTAAAGCACTCCATATACAGTTTGACTTTGTAAAGCTTGGATAATCGAGGAGAAAGCAAGGGGACTGCAGAGGCTTTGAGTGGCCTGCTCACTTGTCTAATGGAAACTTATCAGATATGTGATTGATAATTTTATTTCACACTTCGTTAGTATTATGTTTTAAATTTTTAGAGATGGCTGGAAACCTCACTAAAAAAGTCTTTTCTTGTCATCAGAATGATAACCACCTTGTTAAATGAATGAATGCAATACAACGTATAAGAACAGGCTTATCAACCACTGAGGAACTAATGAAATCCCATTTCCTCCCTGATCCCCATCTTCATTGTTATGTCCTATATAATTTTTTGTTTAGGACAACCATGTTGACAGAGAAGGATTTGTATGTATCAGTATTTTAAGGAGTTTTATTTAAACTGAATCCATTCTTATACCAGTTCTTATTATATTAACTCATATTAACTTTACTCAATGAATCTGCAAAGATCCCATTTCCACTTAAGGTCACATTGTGAGGTCCAGGTAGACATAAAATTTTGGGGACACTATTCAACCCAGTACACTTCCTCACAAAACTCTAAATGTATTTGAAAGTGTGTATTATACCTTATTTGTTTCCCAATACGTAGCATGGTATTTGGAACTCAGTAGGTACTTAATAAATGGTTGTTAAATGACAACTTTACTTTGAACATTCAAATATACTATTAAGAAAAAATTAGGTCCCGGTACCTAAGAACATTTCCATGAGGGAAGAGTAATGGCTGAATATGTGTGTGTGTGTGTGTGTACATATATATGTATATATATTTCTGCATGCATACGCATATGTAGATATAGGTATATTTTTATATGTTTGTGTACAACTTTCTAAAGAAGTTAAGTACAATGGGATATTGTTATTATTTGTTTTTTTTTAAGATGAGAAATAATTTAAGCCTGTTGCCTGAGAGAAATGACTGGAAGTGAAGCGTTAATGGGAGAGGAGAAGATCCTTTAAGATCTTTACTAACTCTTAACTTTAAACGATCTTTAAAGGGAAGATCCTTTTCCATTTCCCACTAACTCTTAACGTTTCCTATGACAGAATATTTAACAAAAGGGTATGGAAGTTATAAAACATAATTTAAAAGGGTATCATCATAATATTATTGATGAAATAATTTCGTATGAAATAGAAATTAGCAAGTTTGAATTTACCCTGATTTAACTTATTCTGAGAAATATCTTCTTCTCTAAATCTTACAATCCTAAAAATAAGGAATGGAAAAACAGCCCTTCAAGAGGATATCTATTCCTAAAGGCTCAATGTTGGATACAAAGGCAGAGGTATTTCCCCAAGAGGGCCTGCTAGGAAGAGAAGCAGAAGACATGCATCTCTTTTCTGTCCTGGAGTGAGTCAGCCTGCTCACTTCTCTGACATCAGTCTGTTGCCACAGAAACACTGGTGGGGACACACATTTTGCATTATGACTTCACAATAGAAAACAGGCCTTTATTTTTCTTTTGCTTCTTTACACAGTAGGTGAACAAGGCCTACTGTGAAAGGAAAAAAAAAGCATCTTGTTTGAGTACAAAGTGAGCAATTTACAAAAGTGGAAATAAAATTAATAACTACCTATGGAAGAAAATGAGGTTTTCTGGAGTAGGTTTCTCACCTACCCTTTAAAGCAGGGCATTTTAATTTTGAAATGTGTTTTCTTCCAATCACCTGATTTGGGATAGAGAAAATAAATAATGAAGCAAATACATATAAAATATATGGAATTAAGCTAATGTTTTGTTAAGTTTTACTTATACAATTTGCCTTCATCGGATTAGAAATCTAATGACAACTAGATCCCTGCAGAAAGACATAGTTTAGATGTCAGATTTGATTTTTTTCATCACAGCTTATGTTTAAAAGAATGAATAGCATGAAGATGATTGTTTTTCTAAACAGAAACGAATGAGTGGCACAATAGAGTTCTATTAGTTTAACTTTAAAGTAAACATTATTCTAGAACAGTTTAGGATTTACAAAAACATTAAGGAAATAGAGTTTCCATTCTTCCCACATCTGATTTCTGATTAATAACATCTTACATTAGTATGGTACATTTGTTGCAATTAATGAACCAGTGTTGATACATTATTCACTACAGCCTATCCTTTATTCAGATTTTTTTAGTTTTTATCTAATGTCAGTACATCACATTATATTTTAGTTGTCATGTCTCCTGAGGCTCCTCTTGGCTGTGACAGTTTCTCAGATTTTCCTTGTTTTTAATGACCTCAAAGTTTTGAAGAATACCATTCCAGGCATCTTGTAGGACACCCCTCTAGAGTAATTTGGTGTTTCCTACTGATTCTGCTGGGTTTATGCATTCTTGGGAGGAAGACCACAGAAGTAAAATGTCAATCTTATCACATCATATGAAAAGTACATATTAGCCACATGGCTTAACACTGTTGATGTAAACCTTGATCACCTGGTGAGATAGTGTTTATCAGGAGTCTCCACAGCAGCACCCCAGCATTACTCTCTCCCTCTTCTTTTCCACATTGGACTCATAGGAAGGGAGTTACTGTGCACAGCCTACACTTCAGGAATGGGAATGGGGGAACTTATGCTCCATCCGCTTGAGAGTAGAGTGTCTGCATACATTATCTGAAATCCTTTTTCACAGGAGATTTGTTTTTTCTATATTTAATCAATCATTTATTTACATCACTATGAAATCATGGATATTTATTTTATGCTTTGGGTTATAATTGCATACTACTTTATGAATTTTATTGCTACAATTTTTCCAGCTTTGGCCATTGGGAACTCTTTGAGTTGCTCTTGAGTCCTATGTGTAGCTTTCAGGTCAGCCAAAATGAATTAAATGGTCCATGACACCTCTTTCCCTCTTCATACAATAACAATAACTCTGTAAGGTAATTTTGGAGAAAAACAGAGAGATTACATGGCCAAGGTAGTAGTAGGTAACTGAACTAGATAGTGGTATCTATTTTCTATCTCTGTTTTCATTTTTATCTTAGCATTTTGTTAATTTATACTGTCTCAAGAAAAAAAAGACACATTTTTCAATTTATGCTAATATGTTTGCCAATTATTTCACACTTTAAGTAGTTTTTCTTTCACTTCTGGGATGTTGGGGAAAAGGATGGGGAGGTGGGTGATGAAGAAACATTACCCCCATTGCCTGCAGCCTTCCACTGACATTTTGTTTTTGCTTGAAGATACTGTACTTAAAATACAATCTCCTTTAGAGAGGATGCATGATTCTCCTTTTCCCTGTTATCTGCTTTCTTACCAGTTTTCCCCTTCTGTCTTTTGCACAGTAATGGTGGAATACCCTGAGAGGGCAAAGGTATCTCCCATTTTTCAGCTACTTCCCAGTAAGAATCCCCTCAGCCTGCAGCTGAAAGCATTCTCCAGTCAGTCTACATTTGAAGGAAAGTTTGAGCTCTTTTCTATAACTTTTTATTCCTCTCAGGGGTAACACCAAATTGGCAGCAGTCTGGTGATTTGGAGTAGAGTGTTTTGGGGTTTGATTAGAGAAACTGGTATCCTGATTTTTAAAGCAGTTAACACTGTTTTATTGAGTACTCGAATTTCAGTTAAGAATATAAATACTGCCCAAAGACACAAAGTGCAGCATAATAAAAGGAAGGGAGAGATAAGAGGTTACGTAAGTTACTTTGTTGTTTCCTAGGATATAAAGCCACAATATATTATAAATCATTGATTTAGTATTCATGTATTTTGTTGGTTGCCCTGTGACCTTCTTAGATGAAACTTTTTATTAGCTCGGATCTATAATCTGTGCCATGAGAAAGCTTTGCCAACTTATTTTATGTGATATTGTTTATTTCTTTATTGCTTTATTGTCAGTGACAAAGTATAGAGCAAAGCTCTATTGAATAACCCCAAACATCATTCCATTTCTTAGTAACACAGGGATAAAGGAAAGACAAGAAAAAATTGATATTAGAGAAACATTGTGTTATACTTATTTACTGCATTCATCCAACTGACTCCTACAAGTAAACTCTGGGCTCTGTTCATCCAGAGATTTTTGGCTCCATATGATGATTTGTCTGGAGAAGTTTGTTTTCTAGGAGATCCGTTGGCATTTCTTTGTTTATCTTTATCAAATAAATGGGGAGGAATGACAGAGCAGGTTACTATAAGAATGTCCAGAATAAGATATTAGTTTCCACTCTTAAATGACATAATGTTTATGAAAAGGTTACAAGGTTGTAAGATAGTGTCATTTTTACTCCTTATTGGCTTGGGATATCAACAGTGCATGTATGAGTCTCTTTGCTTGGTTTAGAAAGAGTTCATGTAGCACTACAATGGAGTGGAAGAAATTCTCTCTACAGTGAGACTGCTTTCAAATTTCATGTTCAACATTTTTAGGAGTTAGCTCACAAGAACATGAGAAGCTGAGGCAGGTGATATGGCATTAAATTCCTGGACTGCCTTATGTTGTGAATATAAATTTGATGTTGATCATAGCAAAGCCTTTTATTTTTTGGCGTCTAAAGGACAGATGAAAATCCCCCATCTGTGACTGGTAAGATGTTCCAGATGTGTATTCTAATAATTATAAAGGATGGTCATGCTTTTATGTATACAACCTGTCAAATCTACATCAGTGGAGAAGGTGGAAATTCTATCATCCTGGAGTGTGTAGATTCTAGAAGTCTTTATTGCTCAAAAATATTTCACTAAAATTAGGTGTTCTTTTTTACCTTATTTTGTTATAAAAAAGTATAAATATGACATTAATAATATAATTGTTTCTAGTTTTTTTCTCTATGGTAACTTAGATATTTCTCAAACCCTTTAAGCAGCCATGCTGTTTATTTCTCAAAATGAATAGCATGTGCTTATGCCTGTTACAGTACAGTAGGCAGGAAGACAAACATTTTGGTAAGGATGGGATTGAATAGAATTTAGTGGATTTTGTTAAACAGTTATATTTATTAAAATGCATAATAGTATTTTCTAACTTTAAAAGGAGGAAACACAAAAGAAAAACAAGGATCTTGATGATGAAGCATCTGTCATGACATACAGAGCCAGAAGCAAGTGCAGTGTTTCTTTTTGAGAACCACAGTTATAAGAGGAGTATGGCTTCTGGAGCAGTGTAGGAGAGGTACAATCCTGAAACCTCAAACTCTTTATTCACTGTCAAGGCTAAAATACCATGGGTGCCTGGGCAGGTGCATGCTGGGAGATATATCATTTCCTGAAGGGCCTGCTGTCACTGGAATATAGAGTTCAGCAAAGAAGTATGCAATAACTAGAAGAGGCTTTAATTTTTATTAAGAAGTTCTAGCTCTCATTAGATTTTAAGCTGTTTGGGAGCAGGTGTTGGGTAACTACTCATCTTCATACATTCATCCAATTCTCATGGTGCCTTACACTTAGGAGCTTCTCAAAAAAGATGTTTTGTGAAATAGAATTATTGACTTTGGATTTAGGGAGACCTGGGGAATGATACCTGGTAGTTGAGTATATATTTATTCAATTATTTAATCATTCATTGCATAATATTTCGAGAACTACTATGTGCTAGATGTGCACTTTTCTTTGGGGATATATTGGTAAGCAAACAGAGATATAGGTCCTAATCCTCATGGAGTGGGGAGTTGATGAGAATAAAATGAAGAAATGATATTCAAAATATTAATAGTGAGATGGTCAGCTGAGTTATAAAAATCAATGTACAAGCAAAATTTTAAAAATAATTATTTTATTTTCTAATCTGACATATCTAAGACTGCTTACCAAGTGCTATAAATAGGAATGCAAATTGTTAGTCACATCATTCTAATAATTTTCAAATCATCAGTTAATTTTTTGATTGTATCAATGTGATATACTATTTCTGGGAAGCTGTCAATAGCTAGAATGCCCCTTTCTGAATCGTGACTTAGCAAATTACATCAAGCTTTCCATTGCTGTCCCCGGTAAGTGTCCCCGCAATCAGCATGTTCATGCAGTAGGAGGGTGGCTGACATAATGTTTTTGGGTCAAGAACAAACCTGGATGTCAGCAATTCCTTTCAGTGCTGGAGCCCAGGAATACTGACTTGGCCCTCTCCTCTGTCAACAACATTTGCGCTAATGCTGCCTTCTCTGCCGTCAACACTGCTCTCTGCTTGCATTATGCTCCTCTGAGGCAATGATAGCCACTGCCTATGACTCCACTACTACTTTGGTGTGCTGAGCATATATATGTATAAGTGGAGGTAGGGAAGACATCTGCACCAGCACTGCATTGAGCCCCAATCTCAGCCTCTACTGCTGCAGCAATATCTTTAAGCGACTCCTTATAAGACAGTAAGTGTAGAATTTAACAACTGGATTGAAAGTAGACTAGTATTTTAACAACCAGTGCAGAAAAATGTCAGCAGTGCACTTACACAATATTTTTCATTTTTAAATGGCTAGAATAGAACCTCCTTCTATCTGGACATGTATCATTAGTTAAAAACAGGAAGAAGTACTTCTAAACCAATGTATTTTTTGAATGACAATTTGTATGCAAGACACTTGTCTTTCAGGCAAGAGGATTAGGGGTCAGATCTAAGTATAAGTGTAGAATACATAAAATACCAACAAGATTTGGTCCTGGAAAATTTCTTTAGTGACTTTAGGATTACAATGTGAGAATAATAACAGCCTTATGTATGACCATACTTATAGTATGAGCATAAAGCTTATAAGTTAGTCACTTGTATATTGAGATGACAATAAAAGCAACTGGGAGAGTCCTTTTTGCTCCATAGGAATTTAATAGATGTTAGGTGAGCTGATTTTATGAAATCACTGGCTAGGGACTAAAAATATGATTGTGTGTATTAGCTGTGGCCCAATAACTGAAATGTTAATCTCAGTAGATTACTACTCATACTTACAGCAGGAAAATATTTATATTCTGAATCAATGAATAAATAATGCTGATGGATCAAGGTGTAGTTCAGGACTATGGGTAAAAATGCTGATACCACAGGAACAAAGGCACATTCTAAACTCTGTGTGGATGCATAATGAACAAATGTGAAGAATACTATTCTATAATTAAATAATAAGTGGCAGCCTCACTGATGCATGTTTCATGACAAATTCTTTTTTTATTTTTGGTAAAATATACATAACCAACATAAAATTTATACTTCTAACCATTTTAATTGCATAATCCAGTGGCATTAAGTACATTCACCTTGTTTTACCACTTGATATCTTTTTTTTTTTTTTTTTTTTTTTGAGATGGTGTCTCACTCTGTCACCCAGGCTGGAGTGCAGTGTCGTGATCTTGGCTCACTGCAACCTCCGTCTCCTGGGTTCAAGCAATTCTCCTGCCTCAGCCTCCCGAGTAGCTGGGATTATAGGCACCCACCACCATGTCCAGCTAATTTTTGCATTTTTAGTACAGGCGAAGTTTCACCATGTTGGCCAGGCTGGTCTCGAACTCTTGACCTCAGGTGATCTGTCCGCCTTGGCCTCCCAAAGTGCTGAGATTACAGGTGTGAGCCACGATGCCTGGCTCGTGATAAATTCTTAAGACCAAGGTCAGGTAATATCTTGTGGATTTTTTTTTTTTCTTAAACATGGAAAAGTCAAATCTTTTCCAGAGTCATTGGCCACAGCTTGACTGTGTCTTGCTGACTCAGGGAAATCAGTCATAAGGAGAATACAGGTGAAGAAACACGATGGATAATTTACGCAACATTCACCACTGTTACATACGCTCTGATATATATTCTAGGATGTTTGTACAATTTTTTCTTTGCACTTGAGTCAGTACTTTTTTCAAAGGATGACAGAATATAATTACTAGCTTGTAAATGAAAATTCAGTCTGTGAATCTATCCTCCATAACCTCCATTTATGCCAAATGGGCGGCATATGGTACCTATTACTATAGAGGTACCTGGAACATCAAACATTGTCTTACATGTAATGTTGAAGGTATTAGAGACTAATGGATCTCTGTAATACTTGTTAGAACAGCTGGATTTTTAGAAGGCCTTTGGTTTTTCCAAAGAGTGAAATGAAAATTAATTACTAGGTCTTAAGAAATATGCAAAGTCAGGATTAAGATTTAGCACTGCTGTTTCGTCCTCTTAACATCTTTTCTTATATTGCATCAATGAAAATTAAATAATAAGGAAGTGTACATACCAACTATGTACCCACAAAAATAAAAAATAAGACATAAAATTATGTTTTGGAATCTTATGTTTTACATCTTTTAAATAAAATATTGACCATTTTCCCTCATGCTTTTTTAACATTAAAATTTTTTTTTAACATTAAAATTTATTAATCATATGCTTGGATTCTAAAACATCATTCATTGATAAAAATCTAATCTATTTTACTGAATAAGATTCATATACAACAAGGTTTAATCACTTATATATAAAATATTCGCTGCACATAAAAATTTTTACAAACATTTATATATTTCACTTACAAACTGACAATTTGATTCTACTTTTTGAACATCATATTCTAATATTAAACAAATCCACAATTTTTAGGGATAACACATTAGCTGCTACTGTCATACTAATTATATAGATGATTTTCATCCTAAAGTTCTTCAGATTCAAATGTTTAAACTTTTTAAGTAGTGAGTTATATACATAAAATGTTCTAAAAACTCAAAATTAACATTCTGAAAAGATTATTTCTTATGTGGCAAATTTCTATAGTGTTCTGACCGTAAATTAAATGAATAAAATAGAGAATGATAGGGACTTATGTTTGCATTGTCAAAGGCTATTTCCACATAAACAATCTCTTTTAAGTTCTAGATCCTCCAGTAAAACTACCTCTGAATATACTCAGTTATATTCTTATTAATTACTTATGCATATTATTTATCTGAAGTAGTCTGTTGCCCTGAAAAATGATGGGTACAGTGGGAAGCACAGCTGAGATTAGATTCAACTTCTAAATAAAGGTTGTGTGTTGTTTTCTTCCTGACTGGATGATTCTTTGAGTCTTGAAACAGGCATTAAAAATCATCTGAGAGACTTTCTCTCTGTCATTTTTGTATGTATCTTCACCTGGCTTTCAATTTGAGAAGTTTTGTGAATTATCTGCATTTTTACTGTCCATTTACAAACCTTCAAGAAAGAATCCTAGGAAGTCTCACCTGTTGTAAAACCTTATTTGGTATTTATTTTCAGCATTTGTTATTCAGCAAAATGAAACAAGGAAAACAACAACTACTCTCCCCCCAACAAAGAATCTAGTTGGTGGATGGACGGCTTGTTTTCTTTGTTTCTTTTCTCGTGTGTGTGTGTGTGTGTGTGTATTTTATCATGAAGCTCAATGAATAACAGGGCTTCTTTAGAGAAATAGCAAGAGTTCAGTAAAGTCTTTTATTTTAGGTGGTAATAGGAGATGATGGAACTTGACTACTTAAATATTTGTAACGAAGTTAGAAAATCAAAACACCACCTGTGGTACCGGTGCAACCCATGCATAGTCAAATGCATTTTGAATAACATATAGACAAATCTTAGTTTTCACATCGTTCTAGTATAAATGTTAGCATATTTAGATAAAATATTGTTTCAAAATCCTAGGGCAGCCCAGGTTAAATTGATTCTTACACTTTTTTATTCTTACAGCTAAGATACTGTCAGAAAAATAAAAGTTGTGACATTGTAGGCAATCAGGGGCACTGAAAGTCACTGTGTGTAATTTACTGTGCATGTTGCTGAGTCGGACACAAAGATGAACCCTAAGGAAACCTTGTTCTCATCATATCTCAGTGGACGGTTGCATGCTTTGGTCTTGCTCCTTCCAAAGTATATTCCACATTGCTAACCAGGTGAACAGATGCATCTGGCCACATGTTCTCCCTACTGATAGATATTCTCGCTCCACATCACTCCAAGATGAAGTCTAAACTCTGTAGCATAAACTGTCCAGGCCCTTGATAGTTTGATCATTGCCCTCCCGCTTCCGTATTCCCTTTGCCCTTTGAATACCACTTTCCAGTTTGGCAACACACTGTTCTCCAAACTCATCTTTGTGCTACTTTGCACATTTATTAGTTTGCACATGCAATCTCGTCCTCCTGGAATATTCCTTTTCTCTGTTCCTATGGTCTGCTTTCAAAATTGGTATGAGATATCACCTCTTTTGGGAAGTTTCTTGAGCCTTTTTGTTGCCTTTATACTTCTATATGTGTCCCATGTTTCACACCTCCCTGACAATATTTGCTACTGGGGAAGGCAATGGCTCTGGCTAATCAGCAAAATCAGCACTCAGTGTTTGTTGGATCATATTGAGTTGAATTAATGGTGCTTACACATCATTTCTAGATGCTTGCAAACACAAAAAAATTATAGCAAAAGCAAAAGGAACAGCTCATGCAACACCACAATCATGTATCAAAGCGTCAAATATGATTTTTTGTCAGATGAACATGTTGAGGGGCAGACACATGATGAGAATGGCAGTCCTTGGAAATGAGGCTGCTCACCCTGTTTATGAGGCTGCTCACCCTGTTTAAGTTCTAGGAAGACTTCACGTTTGAATTTTTCTCTCTCTCACTCTCTAGCTCGTTTCTTTTCTTTTCTTTTCTTTTCTTTTCTTTTTTTTTGAAACAGGGTCTTGCTCTGTTGCTCACGCTGGAGTGCAGTGGCATGATGTCAGCTCACTGCAACCTCCGACTCCCAGGCTCAAGTGATCCTTCCATCTCAGCCTCTTGAGCAGCTGGGACTACAGGCACATGCCACCACACCAGGCTAAGTTTTTGTATTTTTTTTGTAGAACTGGGGTTTCACCATTTGTCCCAGTCTGGTCTTGAACTCCTGGGTTCAAGTGATTCACCCCTCCTTGGCCTCCCAAAATGCTGGGATTACAGGTGTGAACCACCTGCTCCTGGCCCAATTTGTTTCTTAAGATGTTATTCTGCAATGTTTTAGAGACAGGTGCTTCTTTTTTAAAAAACATGTATTTAAATTTTCAAAGCGATAATACATATGTATTATCAAGTGCCTGAAAATACAGTGTACACATGCATTTGTGTGTTCTTTTCTCCTCTATTTTTAAGCAAAGATAATGACATACTTATTCATACTCTCCCATACCTTGACTTTTTTCACTTAACAATGCAGTTGAGTCTTGAACAATGTGGGATTTATGGGTGCCAACACCCATGCAATTGCACATGAATGTGTAAATTTTGACTCCCCCAAAACAACTAATAACCTACTGTTGAACAGAATTCTTCCTGGTAAACAGTCAACTAATACATATATTGTATGTTATATGTATTATACGCTGTATTCTTGCAATAAAGTAACCTAGGAGAAATAAAATATTATTAAAAATCATAAGAGAAAATATATTTATTGCGCACTAAGTAGAAGTGGATCTTCATAAAGGTCTTCATCCTCATTGTCTTCACACTGAGGAGGCTGAGGAGGAGGAGGGGTTGGGCTTGCTGCCTCAAGGATGGCAGAGGTGGAAGAAAATCTGCATGTAAGTGGACCCATCAGTTCAAGCCCATGTTGTTCAAGGGCCAACTGTAATTTTGTATTCCACTACTTCACTAAATCTCATATTTATTTTGGTAGTTTTCCACTGGACTTTCTTACTCTAGTTGTATAATCCTCTTATCTACAAGTAGTTCTAGTTTATTCCATCCATTCTTTTTCTATTTATAATGTCTTTCTACTTATAATTGACTCCCCTAATACATCTTATATAATGTTAAGTATTAACAGTGATTGAGGACATCCTTTTAACTTCTGTAGTGGAATGCCCCCAGTGTTTACATACTAAGAATATTTTTCAGTGAAATTATGTTAAGGATTTAGCCATCAATTTTCTATTTAGTTAAACATTTTGAAAGAATGTGTATTTATTTATCAAATGGCTTTTTAATGTCTATAGAGATTATCTTGTGCTTTCTATTCATATACATTAATATAACCATTCAGTTGTTTATCTTAAAAGATCAGTTGAATGCTGCATGTCAGGTACCATTGTAGGTGAAAGGAGTACAGTGGTGAATGCCACAGATAGAGTCCTGCTCTCTTAGAATTTAGCCGAGCATGGTGACTCATGCCTGTAATCCCAGCACTTTGGGAAGCTGAGTCCAGTGGATCGCTTGAGTCCAGGAGTTCGAGACCAGACTGGGCAACATGGCAAAACCCCGTCTCTACACAAAATACAAAAATTAGGTGTATGTGGTGCCACACACCTGTAGTCCCAGCTGCTTGGGAGGCTGAGGTGGAAGGATCACCTGAGCCAGGGAGGTCAAGGCTGCAGTGAGCCATGATTGTGCCACTGCACTCCAGCCTGAGTAACAGAGTGAGACCATGTCTTAAAAAAAAAAAAAAAAAAAGCAAATAAGCAATACTTTGAGTCAGTTCTAGAAGGTGATATCAAAGTGCTGTAGAAAGTGCTATAGAATAAAGCATATTCTATATGCTTCATACAAGGAGCAGGGAAAGGGAATCAAAAGTGTCAAAGTGAGGTAGGATGGTTGTAACTTTAAGCAGCATGGTCAGCATAAGCCTTACTGTGAGGGGAAGACTTAAGTGAAACAAAGAAGGAGGAGATGAAGGATCCAACCCTGTGGTTGCTTGAGTGAAGTATTCCAGACAAATAAGCCAGGCATGTTCCTCGATTGTTTGAGAAGCAGCAGAGTGCACAGTATGACCTAGAGAGAATAAGACCCAGATGCAGCAGGTGCCAGATTATATAAACCCTTTAGGTTAGTGTAAGAATTTTGGCATTACCATGAGTGAAATTTCAGGCAAGTCTTTGGCAGGTTTACAGTAGAAAAGTCACATGATCTGACTTTAATGCTAAAGTGATACATTTATTATAAATAGTATATTTCCTATTAGAATGAGCCATATTTGGTCAAGATGCACTACTCTTTTTGAAGTAATAATGGATTTTGTTTACTATGATTTTATTTATTTATTTATTTATTTATTTATTTATTTATTTATTTATGATGGAATCTCACTCTGTCTCCCAGGCTGGAGTGCAGTGGAGCAATCGTGGCTCACTGCAACCTCCATCTCCTGGGTTCAAGCAATTCTCCTGCCTCAACCTCCCAAGTAGCTAGGATTATAGGCACGTGCCACCATGCCCAGCTAATTTTTTTTTGTATTTTTAGTAGAGACGGGATTTCACCACGTTGGCCAGGCTGGTTT
>NW_016818998.1:204177-263611 GCF_001698545.2 Rhinopithecus bieti
TTTTTTTTTTTTTAAAGATAGAGTCTCACTCTTTCACCCAGGCTGGAGTGCAGTGCTGCAATCTCGGCTCATGGCATCCTCCACCTCCCAGGTTCAAGCGATTCTCCTGCCTCAGCTCCCCTGTTGTAGCTGGGACTACAGGCACCCGCCACCATGCCCGGCTAATTTTTGTATTTTTAGTAGAGATGAGGTTTCACCATGTTGGTGAGACTGGTCTTGAACTCCTGACCTCAGGTGATCCACCTGCCTCAAGCTCCTTGTGCTGGGATTACAGGCATTAGCCACTGCTTTGTTTGCCTGGTATAAATTATTACTCACTTTTGGGAGAAAGGAGATTTCTATTTCTGTTATTGCTAAGGTTGCTGTATGTACATTCGACCTAAAAGACATCATGTTTTCTCACTCATTTTCAAAGCCTGATGTTTCATTTGTTACATCTGCCAGACACTGAATTAAACTTTATTATTTTGCATAGGGAAGGCATAAAATAGTTAATACCACTTTTAAAATTATCATTTTTAAAAACAGAAACTGAAAGAGGAAAAACTCACTCCCAGGTGAAAAGTTGGAATTTCTTAGCCTTAGTAGACTGAGTAAGTTGACATCTTAGCCTGTGCTTTCAAGGTAACTTCCATGCCATTTTAGTAGGCGAGTTCTTTAAGAAAAATGCTAGAACCTTTTGAAATGCTTTAACTTCAAAAGATAGGATTCTGAACAACTGAAAGTGCAATTTGGAATAAACGGCAAGAGATTATTTGTCTCTCCTATAACAAGTGAGTGGATAGGTGATTCCAGGATTCCAGGTTCACAAACACAGACCTCTGGGAAGGCTTCTCTGTGATTCTTTGGGCCATCTTTGGGTCTCTCATTCTCACAAGATGGCACCAAAATATCAACATGGCTTCTCATTAGTTCTCACATTCAGGAAAAAAAGGTAAATTGTTCTTCATACTTGTTTTCTCTTTTTATCTGGAAGAAAACCTTAGATATATCTTTGTTGGATATGAATAGGTCAAATGCCTACTAAACAGTCTCTGGCAAAAGGAAGTAGAATTACTGTGACTTGCAGGTTCCATGATGATTCACTCTCTGGGGGCTTGCCACATTAAAAACTCTGTTGGGGCAGGAAGGGATGTGGTGGGGTGTGGGATGTCTTCTGGGTAGGCATTCGAGTATCTGCCTCAATACCTGAAAGCCAAACCCTAGTGACCTTTGAGGAGGATGAGATCGTCTGTGATGTTTTCATTTCTGTATGTGACCAAACCCATGATTTTCCTGGTCCCTAACTGAGTCTGTTTTAATCTGTATGTTGATGACACCTAGGTCAATTTCTCCAGCCAAGTTCTCTTTCCTGAGATTCAGATCCATGTATTTATTTAACCATGGAGTATTTACCACAGGCATGTAGCATGATTACAAAAAAAAAAAAAAAAAAAAAAAACTTGACAGGACCACAACAGAATTTGTTATTTTTCAGTCTAGCCTGCTCCTCCTCTTGGATTTCCTACCTTGAACAATGGCTCTGTACCTTCCCAAATACTGAAACTAAAAGTCTGGGAGCCACTCTGACTTATGCTTCTCCATTATAACCTATATCCATCCCTGAATTTTAAGATTTTTGCCTTCTAAATATCTCTCAGAATCTTTCACTAAATCCATCCGTACTGGTTTGCTTGGGCTGGCATAATAAAATACCACAGACTGTGTGGCTTAAACAACCGAAATTTATTTTCATACAGTTCTGGAGGCTGGAAGTCTGAGATGGAGTTGGCAGGTTTGGTTTCTGAGGCCTCTTTCCTTGGCTTGCAGATGTCTCCACTCGCTGTGTCCTCATACAGTCCTTCCTCTGTGCACGTGCAACCCCAGTGTCTCTGCGTGTATCTGAATTTCCTCTTCTTATGACTCCAGTCAGATTGGATTAGGGCTTGCCCTAATGGTCTCATTTTAGCCTAATTACCTTTCTAAAGGCCCTCTCTCCAAATACAGTTACATTCTGAGGGACTGAGGATTAGAGCTTCAATATGTGAATGTTTTTAGGATGCGGGGATAATTTAGCCCATAACACTGTCCCTGTTATACTGTCTTAACCTTGGCCATTATCATCTCCTGCTTAGATTACTGTAATCACCTCTGTTTTTCCACTTTTGACCATACCACCAGCTTTTTCCATATTTTCCAACTATACTGTTTGTTATGTCTCATCTTCATACTCCATGTTTAAATACCTCCACTGATTTTTTTTTTTTTTCACTACTTTAACCTGGTTTGCAAGGTCCTTTGATCAGTCTCTGGTCAATCTTTCCATCTTTATCTCTTGACAATTCCTCCTCAAGCACACTCTTCATCAAATCTATTTCCAGCCAACATGGATCTACTTTCAGATCCTTTAAATGAACTTCTCTACAGATGGACTCTCAGACACCCCCTTTGTTACTCATTTCCAAAGTTGAATAATATGCTGTCTTCTGTTTTTCCCCTCTTCTTGAGTTTAAGGCTACCATTTAATTACCGTTAATCACTTAATGGGAACATAAGAAGTTCCAAGCATAGTACTAAGGAGGAAATACTAAAAGGGATCCCCAAAATATAACACACAAGTAATTAATATAAATCCCTGAAACAGAAGTCAGTATTATACTATAACATCCTGTGGTGTTTTAAGATTATAAGCTAACTAACATAATAAGGTTACTTAGTGCTTTGCCTTTAGAACTTAACATACTAAGAGATCCAAGCAAATTTTTGGGATTTTCCCTTTCCTTTCAGGAATCTGTATAAAAGTCTCACAAAAATTCAAATTCTTTAATATCACTTAATATTTCTGTTGATCCTATTTCTGTTTGATCGTACATATATTATATCATTATCTTAACTTGATGCCATGCAAAAATCATTATGATAGGAGAGAAAACGTGATTCATTAAAGCAACTTCTTTACAGCTTTGTAAATAAGTACTAGTACTTTGTATTTGACTCCGAATCTTTACCTGCTTTACTGCTTCCATATAGACACACTGGCCATAAAACGAATGAAACCAGTAGTGTGTTTGTTTGCCTGGTATAAATTATTACTCACTTTTGGGAGAAAGGAGATTGCTATTTCTGTTATTGCTAAGGTTATTGTACTTACATTCGACCTAAAAGGCATCATGTTTTCTCACTCATTTTCAAAGCGCTAACAAAGAACTCTCACCTATCCCTTTTAATTTTTTATGCAAAAACATTTTATATAAGTCAAAGAGTCATCCTGGTTAAATTATAATGCTTTTCCAATTATTGTATTCAGAATGATCTTTCTATAGTCTAAATTTATTGGACTTCTTTTAGATTCAGTATTTATACTTCTGGAAATTTTAAACTACGAAAATAATCCAAAAGAGGCAAAGATTTTATGTATAAGAGTGTTCATTGCATCATTATTTATAATCTGAATAATTGATATATTGGAAGAACACAAAATACTTATTGTAGAAAAAGGGTTCATTAAAATTTGATAAATAAAACATGTAAAAGATATTCATAAAGAAATTTATATGTGGGAGGAATACGTTTGTTACAATATTTAGTAAAAAAAAAACAGGGAACAAACTTGCAGATACACTAGATCCACTATTAGAAACACACTATTTATAATATATACAGGGAAAATACGTGGAGAAATATGTTGCAATGTTAAAACTGAGTATCTCTGGATTATAGAATTATGAGGATTATTATCTCTTCTATACTTTTTGAATTTCTACGTTTTTATTACTATTTTATAATCCCTGCAATATTACTAAATGATATTTTAAATTAATAGTTCTTTTAATAGCATACATATTTTTATGGTATTTTTTGAAAGTAGAATGCAAAGTATTAGCTGTGTTGTAATTTCAGCTATGTTAAATAACTAAGATAATTGTCAAAGTATCCCAAGTGGTTGCTTCTGAAGGGTGGATTATGATCATTTGTAGTGTATATTTTTTGGAATTGTTTAATTTTTTCACAAATATATACCTTTTTATGTGTACAATTTAAGATTGTTGAAAAAAGCACATGACTATTCAAAATATATTGAGACTGATGAGTTTTAGAAAGTAATGAAGAGAAAGTAATCCTGAAATACATATGGGGAAAAGCAGAACAAGGGGTTGTATAAGTAGCATTTATAAATAATGTTAGTCTTAGAGCTTTTAACAGAGATTGAATTTGAGAATTCCTTTTTTATAATGATATTCCATGGACATTCATCCCAATATTTAACTCTAGTATTTTTGTAAAATTTACTTAATTCTTTAAAAAGAAATTACCAGTGTATCATGTGCTCATGGGTAAAGTCCAGTACTACCGAAGTGTTAATCAAGGAAAGCACCAGTCTCTCATGGTCCCCATCCTACTGCTCCTATGAACACTTTAACCATTACACCATTTCCGCTTTTTGTACTTCTATTAGTTAATGCTATAACTTTAGTATACTTTATACACACACACACACACACAAACATATATACATACATACATACACATTGTATACTTTATATGTACTTATATATACTTTAAATAAATAATATACTAATTGATGTATCAACTTTCAGCATTCTCTCTACTTCTCTATTTCTTACTGTGAAATATAGTAGTTTAGCTCATTATACTATCTCCCCCACACAATTCCCTCCCCTTTTAAATTTTGAATAGTAACATATTTCAGAAAAGTTCTTCAGGTATGTGTCTGCATCACTTTTGATGATACACTTTAATTTCTACTCTTGTTCTGTAGTCTTTACAAGGGTTCTCCTTATTCCTCATTATGTTTGGGGGGGATATTAGCACCTCTCCTCTTTCCTATTTACTCAACTCCATCTTCCAACCTCTGTGAGCTGTAACTTCACTCAAACATTATTAAGGTAAGTAGAAAACATTCACATTCTCTGTTTTGCAACCATATAATTGTTTTTTTTTCATGCTTTAACTCTAAGTAAATGCTAAAGATGATGAGCTAAGATTATTTTCCTTCTTCGTGGGCCCAATTACCCACTTCTTATACCTCTTGAATCTATCATCAAGGTCAAATGAGTAGTGTTGTTTTCTTGTACTCTGCTAATTGCTCAAAATCATGCCACATTTTGGGTTGCTTTTGTGTGTAAAATAGTTTTCTATTTTCCTAGTGTTTCTGATCTTCTCTCTCCCGTCCTTCCTTTGGTAAAAGTAAAGAGATAGGTGACTTTTATAAGATCAGTAATTTCATTTGACTTATTTTGTTATATTGATTAGAATCTATGTAATTTTGTGATTTAAGATTTTCTATTGATGGTCTGGTGTTTTCCTGTCCCAGTTGAAATCAATTACTCTTTAGGCTTTCTACATAAGTGATATTTCTTTTCACTTTATTCTGGTTTACTTCAGTCGTTGTTGTTATTTCTTTTATCTTTCCCTTTCTTGATTTCCATTCTTGTTTTGATGAGACCATCCTCAAGTGACTTCCTCAAGGAGTATAGGGCAGATAAATTTCCTGAATTCTTGAATATCTGAAAACATATTTATTTTACCTCAAATATGAAAATAGACAATTTAGGTTTAATTTTTTTCCCGTAAATTCTTCATGCATTACTCTAATTTTATTTTCCAACATTTAATGATAAAAATGGCAAAATGATTGCTATGTTTTTTTGTTAGCAACCTTTTACTATTTTCTTTTATTTTGGAAGCACTTAGGAAATTCCCTTTATGTTAGGGATATAAAATGGCATGAAAATTTTTCTAGATTTTTTCTTTTATTAGGTTGGGAAATTTGATGATTCTAAATATTTTCTATCTTCATTTTGTGGAATTTCAATCACCTAGATGTAGATTTTCTATGTCTCTTCTCTCTCAGCTCAAATTCTCTTCTCTTTGCCTTTTTGCTCTGTGTTCCAGGAAAATTCTTTGACTTTACCTTCCCGTTTTGCTGATGGTAATCATGACTGACATTTATGGAAGCTTTTTTTGCAATCTTATTATATAGCAGACTTCTTGCTTTATAGATGCTATGTTTCAAAAGGCAGTAGAACATAAGGCTGAGAATAGAGATTTTAGAACACCTGGGTGCCTATCTTGGCTCAGTCATTTACTGTGTGACATTAGACATGTTTCTTAATTTATCTGAATCTAGAGCTCTCTATCTGCTTTTTTATGAGGACACTAGGAACATTTCATTAGATTAAGCATGTCAAATTCTCAGTTCAGAGCATGGCACATACTAAACTCGAAATAAATGCTAGCGTTTTACTTTCTTGAACTTCGCTGATGAATATAATCTGTTTTTCTATTTGTCTTTCTCTTTTATGGAGGCAATATGTTTAATTATTTCCAATTTTCTGTATATGTTTGAGAATATGGAACTAGATTCATCATCTAGGTAGGTAGTATAATTTTGTTCTCTGCTATTACACACACACACACACACACACACACACACACACACACACACACACACATCTGTTTTCCGCATCAGTTTCTGCGAATACAGAAGCCTTTTGGAAACTCTCTGGATGTAGATAGGTCTTGTAAATGTCAACTGATGTTCTAGGGTGAATGAGCAGAAACCTTCCTCTAGGCTGAGAACTCATAAATGCCAGAATAGGTAGGTGCCAACTTCATTATCAATAGTCTAGTTTCTGCAGCAATTATTTAAATCTTCAGAAAGAGCTCTTTTAGATTTTTTTTTTTTTTTGACTGAATATAAATGTTAAGCTGCTGGTGGCTCTGCCTTTATGTTTTGGCAGAAAGAGAGAATCTCCATGGGTAGACTTTCTTAAACATGGAAAGCGCTCTTTTACCTCTTCTCTGTTCAGCATCCTTTTTCCCTACTGTCAACTGTGTCTGCTGACTTTAGCACAGAGCATGTTCAGAGTACTCATCCCCTGGTTACAGTGTCTTCTTTTCTGTTTTATTCTTAACAGGTTTCCCAGCAACTTTCTCCCTGTTAGAAATTTAATAATTTGACTGCTGAAGCCCCTATTCTTTTAATATATTTTTTCCTTTTGTGTTGATTTTTATCATTTTAATGGCACTGTTGTCTTTGAACAAATGAGAGGCAAAAATTCTGCTGTCCTTCAAATTGAACAAGAATCCTCCAAGTCTGTTTACTTCTCCTTAATTCATTCATTTTACAGCCCATCATTCTTTCTACAAGCATCTCTTAAGCATGTATGAATGTGCTTATCACCTACAAGAAGATGGATGTAGAACGATGATTATCTTCAAGATTCTCACATTTATTGCATCATACATGAATACCGTAAACAAATTCAACAATAAGGGATTTTATTTTAGGAGGAGTGGATGTAAAATGCAATGAATATGGAAGAATTGTACATTTTTCTCATATTAGATAATATTCTTAAATTGGAAATAATGATTAAATTAGGCAAGAACATATGGGGGCATATTAAGTCAACACAGCAACTGTGGAAGTTTTAGAAAAAGGATTTGTAGTGATAAGAACAGTAGGATATAAAAGATTTTAAAGGTAGTTGATTAAAGGTCTAACTATTAGTCGAGTTTGTTTTTATTGGTTGTACAGAGGATTAAAGCATTGGGTGAGCAGAGATGATACAGGTTTTTTTGGCCACATTGATGGTTGCTTTGGTAATGATACAATGATATTGATGAGAATAATGATGACAATTAGCAATTTTTAACCTCGTACTATGTAACAGATACTGTTCTAAGCTCTGCTATGTTTTTCACATAGCCTTGTGAAGGGAATACTGTTAGAATTCATTTTACAAACTGAAGAACAGCCTTAAAAGGGAAAAGTTATCAGCCCAAGGACATTAAGAGGAACTTACAACAGCATTCTTTGTTTTATTTTTGTTACCTATTTCAGAAAAACAGCAACAAAAAACTATAAAATATGCATAAAGTATACAAAGTGAAAATACAGCAGTTTCTGATACACCCACCACTCAGGTTAAGAAAGGGAACAATTGCCTTTGAAGCTTCTCGAGTGCCCATCCCATTGGCATCTGTCTGTGCTTCCTAAGACATAAATACTATTTTGAAGTTTGTGGCTATAATTTCCTTGCTTTTTCTTTATAGTTTATCTGTATTTCTTTATCCTAAACAACATATTTTTTGAAATCATTATGTTTGACAAATTCTTCTATAACTTGCCTTTTCACATAATGTTATATTTCTAACATTCATCTGTATTATTGCATGCATTGGTAGTTAATTCGTTTCTAAACAGTATTCCCCAAAATGAGTATACCGTGCTTTATTAATCAACTTTATTCTTGAATTATATTTGACCATTACAAATAATGCTGGATGCATATTCTTGTGCATGCTCCTATGCATGAATATATGTATATATATACACACACACATATATGTAACATGACAAAAGTGTATACATATGCACACACACCTAGGATTTGTATTGTTAGCTTAAAGTGTATGCTAAGATGTAATGTATTTACATCTTACTGCATAATACCAATTTGCTTTCCAAATTACATTGCCCCAATTTTGGTTTGATTTTTATTGCTCCTTTTGTGAAGAGTTGCTATATTTCTTATTAGTTTGTCATTGTTTAATTGATTGGCATATGAGCTTTATGTATTTATGCTAATATTTTAATATATTACAAATATTATCTCCCAGTTTGTGCCTTGAATTTTTACTTTTAAAGGATGATATCTTTTGATAAACAAAAGTTCTCCATTTTGATATAATCCAGGATATCTTCATGATTTGGGCGTTTTGTTTAAGAAATCATTCTTTACTCTAGAGCATTAAGTATATTATTTTCTCTTATTTTTTAAAAATTGCAAACTTTCGTCTTTTACACTTAGTTCTTTAATCCACATAGAATTTTTTGTGTATGTTATCAGTAGGGATCTAATGTTATTTTTCTTCCACTTTGTCTTGGGCTCTTTTACTGAAAAGTCCATGCTTCTTCTATCGACCTTTAATTCAGGCCTGTAATAAATCAAGCTTCCATGTGTCTTTGATTCTGGGTCCTCTTGCTGCTCCCATTCTATTTGTCTGTTCCTAATCTCTGCCATCTTAAACTACAGTCTGATATTCTGAATATTTATAGCTTAAAAATTGTAAGACTTGATAGCTGGCAAGACAGGTCTTCCTACCTTGTTTTTCTTTAGTAATGTCTTGGCTATTCTCGAAAATCAGTTCTTCCAATAGATACATTTTCGAATTAGCTTGTGATAGATAGATACATACAGACATAAGTAGATCCATAGATAGGCAAACATTGAGGTAGATAGATACCACCACTACCACCAAAAATAACCCATTGATTCTTTGTTTGTAATTGTATTGATTCTATAGATCAATTTGAGAACTGACATCTATACATTATATAAATTTCCAATATATGAATATGGTACATCTATCCATTTGTTTAGTTTCCTTTAATATTTTATAAATCTTTATAGTATTTTCAGAAAGGTATTGCATATATTTTGTTAAGTGTAATCTTAACTACTTTGTAGATTTTTTTCCTATTTTAAAGTAGCATCTTTTTTACATTTTCTGACTCCTTGCTGCTGGTGTTTTGAAATGCAATTGGTTTTATATTGTTTTGTTTTCAGTAACCCTTCTAAAATGTTTTATTAATCCTAGTAACAAATAGAAAGTGCTTAGCTCTGCACCCTATTCATTTATTTTGTCTTTTCTGTTTGATGTTTGAAATCACAGTTTTCTATGCACAATTGATTAAAGTGCTTAGTATTACCACCATCCTTTGACTAGGACTTTGAGGCCTCTGAGGAAAATCCTTACAGTTCCATTTTCTTACTTGCAGGGCTTGAACCCTAGGTGTTGCAACAAGCATATCATTTGCTTTGTTTTGCCCTGAATTCTTTTTGTTCCACTGATGATTGCTTTGGAATATGCATTCTGCTCACAGTTCTGCTTCTCTATTCAGCCTAACACTAACTGAGTTTCTGTTGTGGCTAAATATTGGTCCAGACAGTGGATTGGATGCTAGGGATACAAGAATGGACAAGTCAGTTCTTGTTTTCTAGTAATTTAGAGTCTAGTGGACTTTCTGGCTGACTTGTTCCTGATTAATTGTTTATTGCTGAGGGTAATTTATCTTCTTCAGGAAGTTCCACTTCTGATGGGCAGTTACTAGAAGCAAAACATTCTTGTGGGTATTTCATATGTTTTTATCTTGGGGATTAAACAAATAAACATGTGTGTTATTGATTGGCCCATCCCTGATTCTGTAGCACTTTTGTCATTTGCTCTTTACTTCAGAGGGTATCTTGGGAGAGTCAAAGAGTTAAAAGACGAGCATTTTGACAGAATGGATGTTGGGTGTTCCAGCTCCTGAGTTTGGTTGCCAATGTCTATCTAGTAAAGGGAGCATCAGGGCCAAGATTGGGGTATAGAGAACCTTATGTGGCCCAATCCATTTTGAGATATACTTTTGGTAATTTTTTTTGTCTTGTGTTTCTAAAAATACCTTGGGCACTTCATTTTCAATTTTGAAAGTCAGAGCAGTGTTTGAATTAAGTTTGGTATTGTTTTCACATCAACCCTTTACCTATGATGTGGATAGAATCCATCCCCACTGGCTTTGTGTGGCCTGGAAAGCTGCTGTGCTTAGGTGTGTAGTGATTTTTCCATCTGAGAAGACTCTCAGCACATTTTCCATTCTAAAATTAATGAGAATATGGCCAAGGCATATGTCACTTTTTCTGAGTACATAGTAATGGGCTTATTAGTGTCCCTGTTTAGACGCACCTTAGAGCAGTTTCCGTAAGCTAAGAGAAAAAGACCTTGGGGCAATGATTAAATCAACTATCATACATTCATATGATGGAAAATCATGCAGCACCTAAAAGCATTCAAATAATTACTAATGTTATGAGAAAATGTTTATGACAAAATGCTAAGTGAAATGAGCTAAATGAACTGTTGCTGTGTGTTTCATATTATTAATATTCACTGAGATATATGAATGATTCTTGTATTTTTTATGTTTTTTTCTCTTTTAAGTTTTTCTAAAATTTATATGTATTGTTTTGCCAATTAGAGTAACATTGTCTAAAAAATAGTAAAATTTTATTTATTTATTTAGAGACAGAGTCTCCCTCTGTTGCCCAGGCTGGAGGCACCATCATTGTTCACTGCAGCCTCAAATTCCTGGGCTCAAGCGATCCTTCTGCCTCAGGCTTCCAAGTAGCTGTGCGACTACAGGCACAGGACCACCACATCTAGCTAAAATTTATTTTTTAAAAGAATATCACATTAATACAACCAGTGTGATGAATTGAGACATTATAGAGCTATTTACTTGGGAAATTTAAGAATTTGATGAACTTTAAACAATTCTCTCTTGGTTACTATAATTTGAAGTTCATTTTAGAATTTCTTGTCAACCATACTTGGGTCCCAGGATTGTTGGAGGTGGGCTGTGAGCAATGCAATGCAATATGAGAACCTCTGGGTGGGAAATCAGTATTTAGGAGGATCAATGACAGTGGCAACTATAGATAGCAGTCAATGGGTGAGTAAGTAGCAGAGCCTGGGTGTCAGGGTATACACTTTACAGGAGGGTGCTGGCTCTGGAAATAATTACAGCTGAAAACAAATGCAAAAAGAAGCCATTCATGATCCCCGAGTTTGCACCCCCGGGGGCTGAGGTATTAGGAAATTCTTATGTAGGTCAATATGGGTAAGATATTAAACTAGTCACTGAATTGAAGCTAAATCATCAAGAAGAAATCAAGAGCCATGTTAGTGGCAAGACATGGTATGGCCTATTTAAAGCCTTGATGCTGAGTGACCACAAAATAAACTGCTTCATTCTAATCCTCCCCAATCTATCTACCCCTTGCTGGCTGCTGTCTTCATACACCTTTCAAAGAATTTACCTTATGTTTGAGAAGTAGACAATGCGCTAACGCTATAGGCAGCATCTCATCTTAATTGCTGCTGTTATAATCTCTGACCCTTTAGTATATAGCCATTTCCTTCTCCTGGAAAATTGCTGAAATCAAATGAAATGAAACAAAAGCTCTTATAGAACAGCAATATTTAACAGTCCCTTGCCACACAGCAGTACATTTCTGAAATGAAGCCTCCATGCTTTGAAATTAAGCTTTGGTGCTAAAACCGAAACTCACACCCTTTCTTAGGCATCAGATTTTAGTCAGATCACTGCAATATTCTGTATCTCTATTTCCTTTCTATAAATTCTTGATATGTTTTTCTCCAGCTTTGAAGTCCAAGGTCAAAAGACAATAATGTATGTGAAAATATCAAGTAAATAGTTATGTTTTATATAGATGCTAGGTATTAACATTATTATTCTTTAGTTAGAATGTTCTTAAATGTGGGCAGGTTTCTGAAAACTTGCAATGGAGTTTGAGTTTGGTGTTAGAGAGTAGGAGTGGGATGAAGTGTGGGGTTCATTAACTGGTGCACCCATTTGAGATGTTGGGCTTCATATGTCTCCCTTTCAAGGTCTTAAAGGAGGAAAAAATAGGACATTCCTGGAACCTGGTTTATTTTTAATATAAGAAAAAAGAACTCGATTTAGAACAATATTCTTTTCTGCATGGTATAGAAATAGGTATTAATANAAAGGAGGAAATAATAGGACATTCCTGGAACCTGGTTTATTTTAATATAAGAAAAAAGAACTCGATTTAGAACAATATTCTTTTCTGCATGGTATAGAAATAGGTATTAATATATATTTTTTAAATAAAGCAGTTTGATAGTTAATTGATTTAACTAATAAGTTTTGTTGTTGTTGTTTTTGCTCCACTTTGTTTCTTTCTTCTACAAAGGCCTTCAGCTTTGAAAATCTATTAAAACTTTTCTAGTTTCCATGCCAACGTCTACTATTTTTTGATTATGGCCATTTTTGCAGTTGTAAGGTGGTATCACATTGTGGTTTTGATTTGCATTTCCCTGATCAGTAGTGATGTTGAACATTTTTTCATATGTTTGTTGGCCATTTGTATATCTTCTTTCGAGAAATATCTATTCATGTCCTTTGCCCACTTTTTAATGGGATTGTTTGTTTTTTTTCTTGCTAATTTTTTGAGTTCATTGTAGATTTTGGGTATCAGTCCTTTGTCAGATGTACAGATTGTGAAGATTTTCTCCACTCTGTGGGTTGTCTGTTTACTCTGCTGACTGTTCCTTTTGCCATGCAAAAGTTCTTTAGTTTAATTAAGTTCCAGCAATTTATCTGTGTTTTTATTGGATTTGCTTTTGGGTTCTTGGTCACGAAATTGTTGCCTAAGCCCATGTCTAGAAGAGTTTTTCCAGTGTTATCTTCTAGAATTTTTATAGTTTCAGGTCTTAGATTTAAGTCCTTAATCAATCTTGTGTTGATTTTTGTAGAAGGTGAGAGATGAGGATCCAGTTTCATTCTCCTACATGTGGTTAGCCAATTATCCCAGCATCATTTGTTGAATATGGTGCTCTTTCCCCACTTTATATTTTTGTTTGCTTTGTTGAAGATCAGTTGGTTGTAAGTAATTTGGTTATTTCTGTGTTCCCTATTCTGTTCCATTGGTCTATGTGCCTTTTTTATATCAGTACCATGCTGTTTTGGTGATTATGGCCTTATAGTGTAGTTTGAAATCAGGTAATGTGATGTTTCTAGATTTATTCTTTTGCTTAGCCTTGCTTTGGTGATGTAGGCTCATTTTTGGTTCCATATGAATTTTAGGATTGCTTATACTAATTCTGTAAAGAATGTTGATGGCATTTTGATGGGAATTGCATTGAATTTATAGATTGCTTTTGGCAGTATGGTCATTTTTACAATATTGATTCTACCCATCCATGAGCATGGGATGTGTTTCCATTTATTTGTATTGTCTATGATTTCTTTCAGCAGTATTTTGCAGTTTTCTGCAAGGTAAATTACAAAACATACCCAGCCTCCTTCATTAGGTATATTCCTAAGCATGTTTTTTGGAGCTATTGTAAAAGGGGTTGAGTTCTTGATTTGATCCTCAACTTGGTCACTGTAGGTGTATAGAAGAGCACTGATTTGTGTACATTAATTTTATACACTGAAACTTTGTTGCATTAATTTATCAGTACCAGGAACTTTCTGGAAGAGTCTTTAGGGTTTTCTAGGTAAGCAATCATATCATCAGCAAACAGTGACAGTTTGACTTCTTCTTTACTGATTTGGATGCCCTTTATTTCTTTCTCTTGTCTGATTGCTCTGGCAGGACTTCCAGTACTATTTTGAAGAGGAGTGGTGAGAGTGGCCATCCTTGTCTTGTTACAGTTCTCAGAGGGAATGCTTTCAACTTTTTCCCAGTCAGTATTATGTTGGCTGTGGGT
This sequence comes from Rhinopithecus bieti, assembly GCF_001698545.2. Taxonomy (NCBI): domain Eukaryota; kingdom Metazoa; phylum Chordata; class Mammalia; order Primates; family Cercopithecidae; genus Rhinopithecus; species Rhinopithecus bieti. Next base: position 218,491 of record NW_016818998.1, read on the forward strand.
CTGTCATAGATGGCTTTTATTACATTGAGACATGTCCCTTGTATGCTGGTTTTGCTGAGAGTTTTAATCTAAAGTGATGCCGGATTTCATCAAATGCTTTTTCTGCATCTAATGAGATGATCATCTGATTTTGTTTTAATTCTGTTTATTTGATGTATCAACTTTATTGACTTGCACGTGTTAAATTATCCCTACATCCCTGGTATAAAACCCACTTGATCATGGTGGATTATCTTTTGATCAAAATTGGATAAAGAAACTGTAGTATATAAATACAATGGAATACTACTCAGTCATAAAAAGAATGAATTAATGGCATTCATAGCAACCTGGATGAGACTGGAGACTATTATTCCAAGTGAAGTAACTCAAGAATGGAAAACCAAACATCATATGTTCTCCCTCATAAGTGAGAGCTAAGCTATGAGGATGCAAAGGCACAAGAATAACACTATGAACTTTGGGGACTCAGTGGGGAAGGCCAGGCAGGGGTGGGGGATAAAAGACTACAAATTGGATGCAGTGTATACTGCTTGGGTGATGGGTGCACCAAAATCTCACAAATCACCACTGAAGTATTTACTCATGTAATCAGACATCTCCTGTTGCCCAATAACCTATGGAAATAAAAAATTTCAATAAAAAAACTTTTCTAGTTTCTCTAATATCCTAAAGAACATTCAAATGTTGCTAGTAGGTGATATGGCAGAACGTTTCTTATAAGGCTTTGGAAACCCACATTTTAGTATCAGGTTTATCTTAGAAAGTCATCTTCTGTTCTTTTATATCAGCATTTTTAAATCTTATACTTTTACTACTTTTAATATGTTTTATAAAAGTTAACTAAAATTTTATTTGAGAATTATCTTGAATTTTTTGGAATAAAGATGCATTATTAAATTTATTAATATTGCCTATTTTTAAGTTATTATTTGCTCTAAATGTACTAAATGTTTATTGGCTTGAATATTATAATTGCTATGCTCTGTGCCAATGGGTCAGCGTTTTTGAGACATTTGCAAAGAGGACAATGTCTATATTTTATAAGTTGGCTTTAAGGCTTCACACAACCGGAAGTGCTCCAATTGCTCACATCAGAACTCCCAGGACTTTCCTCCACTTCCTCTAAATTGCTCTACTCTCTGTGCTCATCACATTTCTGCCCTCTCCTCCCCCCTCCCAATCTTGCACTAGTTTCTTTGTGACCTATTTTCTGATCATCAAGTCTACACCAATCTGTCAGAATGTTTATAGCAGTTATATTTACTTGGTGCTTATTGTAAATTACTGTTTGCCTTTTTATGTGTGTGTTCCTCCACCTCCATTTTGACAGTAGATTTTTTTGGAGGGAGTCACTATCTCCTATGGGATATTTTTATTCTTTAAATACCAACATACTACTTTACCCAAAGCAGAATTTGGATTTAAATTTGTAATTAACTATTGTAATTCCCAACTATTGTTGCATAAACAGGCATAGCTGACTGCTCAATGTATAAAATAAATTGGTAATATGAATATGAATGAAACCCAGCTTATAGGTGTCTCAATCCATTTCGTGCTGCTCAAACACAATACCAGAGACTGGGTAACTTATAAAGAAAATAAATCAATTTTTCATAGTTCTAGAGGCTGGGCAATCCAGTCTAAAGGAGCCAGCATCTGGAGAGGGTTTTCTTGCTGCATCATCCCGTGGTGGAAGGCAAGCACGTAAGAAAGAGTGATAAGGACCAAACTTGTTCTTTTATAAGAAACACACTCCCACAATAATGGTATTAATCCATTCATGAGGGCAGAGCCCACATGGCCTAATCACCTCTCACTAGACCTCACCTCCCAACATAGTTGCATTGCAAATTAAGTTTTCGACACATGCTATTTGAAGGATAAATTTAGACCCTAGAAATAGGATTTCTTGTTATCCTGAACCTGACATTTATTTTAATAGGTTTTCTTTTTAGAACCGTTTCAGATTTACAGCAAAATTGAGAAGATAGTACAGAGAATTCTACATACCCCATGCACACAGTTTCCCTTATTTTTAACATTTGATATAATTAACCGACAAATATTGATAGATTATTATTAACTGAAGCTCATAATTTACACAGATTTTTAAAGTTTTTACCTAGCATGTATTTAGTTTATTTTCCAGGATTCCATCCAAGATACCACATCATATTTACTTGTCATGTCTCTTTAGTTTCCTCTTGATTGTGACAGTTTCTCCCTCTTTAAATTTTTGACAACTTTGACAGTTTTGAGGATTACTGGTTAGGTATTTTATAGAATGTCTCTCAATTTAGACTTGTCTATTGTGTATAATCTATGCTTTTAGGGGGAGCTGGGAGGAAAATGACAAAGGTAGAGTGACTTTTTTAATCATATCATATTGAGGGTACATATTGTCAACATGATTTATTGCATATTGACCTTTGTGCACCTGGCTGAAATACTGTGTGTTGTGTTTCTTCACTGTACAGTTACTTTTTTTCTCTCTCTTCATTTTCATATTAGTCCTTTGGAAGGAAATCACTGTATTCACTCCACACTTAAGGAGCAGGGAATTATATTCCAGCTCCTTTATGGTAGAGTATTTACATAAATTATTTGAATATGTCTCTTATCCCTCCCATTTATTAATTTGTTAAGTCATTTATATCAATATAGACTCTTAATTATTTTATGCTTTGGGTTGTAATCCAATACGAATTTATTTTTTGCTTAAATTGTTTCAGCTTTGGCCAAAGGGAGCTCTTTAACTTGACTCCTCTGCTTCTTTGGTACAGCCCCATCAATTTGAGGTTTTAGTTTCTGTTTTTGAGCACTTTCTTACTTACTTGCACTCCAAGATGCTCTAGCCTAATCTTGGATATTTCTTGCCTCAGTCCTAGAATCAACCATTTATCCAAAGAGTACAGGTTCCTTTTAGTGGAGACTGGTGTTAGAAATCAAGATTTGCATGCTATGGGTATTTGTTTTTGCTGGGGTGTCATTTCATTTAGGTCCTCTCAGTTGACAGAATGAAGAAATATGTTTATATACTAACCTGCATGCACATGCACACACTTCACTTACCTCTTCCTTGTATGATTTCAGATGAAAAGTTTGATATAATATTTATCCTTATTTCTCTAAAGGCAAGGTGTCCCCTCCAACCCCCCTGGCTTCTTCCAATAATTTCTGTCTTTGGTTTTATTTTGTTTGAATATGACATGGCTAGGTGTAGATTTTAGGGGATTTATCCTGCTTGGTGTTCTCTGAGCTTTCTGAATCCATGGTTTTGATGATTTTCATCAATACTAGACAGTTCTTCCCCCTTGGTACTTTAAACATTTCTTCTGCTCCTTTTCTTTTCTTCATTTTCTAGTATTCCAATGGTATATACTTTTTGAACTTGTTTCACAATTCTTGAATATTCTGTTCTTTTTTCTCTTTACATTTTGATTTTGGAAGTTGCTATTATTATGTCTTCAAACTCATGGATTCTTTTCACAACCATGCCCATCTACTTACTGGCCATCAAGAGCATTCTTAATTTCTATCATAGCGTTTTTGATTTCCAGCAAGTTCTTTTGATTCTTTCTTAGAGTGTTCATCTTTCTGCTTACGTTATCCATATATTCTTACTTGGATACTTTTCTCATTAAGGCCCTTAATATATTAATTATAATTATTTTGATTTTTTATCTGATAATTTTAAACTCTCTTGTTGTATCTGAATCTCATCTGACGGTTGCTTTATGTCTTCAGACTGTGTTGTTTCTTCCATTTAATCATGACTTGTAATTTTTTTATTGAAAGATGGGCATGATGTATTGGATAATAGTAAATTCAGGGGGAAGTTTATGTTTTTCTGACAAAAAACTTAGCTGTGTTTAAAGTTTGCTATAGCTATAGGTACCAGAGGCTTAAATTTCCTCTAATTTTATTGTTCTTTTCTCCTCCGTTGTCTTTGGGTTTCCCTGAGAACTCCTTTTTGAGTAGAATCTGTATCTTCTTGATCTTCTAAATATAATTCACTGTTACTATGCTGGAGCCCTGTTGACATTGCTGCACAGGTTTGAGTAGGGAGTATATTCTGTAATCTTATGATTAAGTCTGTCTTTCAGTAGGCTGTGTACCTGGGCTGTTACCTCCACAAGTATCTCTTAGCTCTTTTTTGTTATCTCTATAAGTGAGACAGGAAGCCTAAAGGGGGCTATTTTTGAAACACGACCCTGCTCTTAGGTCAGATGAAGCTCTGGCAAAGTCTTCTCTGGAAGACTTTGGTATGAGGAATGCTATGGGTGCATTGTAAAATGGTTACTCTTCTCTTTTCTCTGAAACAAACAAACAAACAAACCAACAAACAAACAAACTAACAAACATTTTTCTCAGATCTTTACCGTGAGGACCCGTTTGGGTTCCTGGAGGTAAAATCTACCAACTTGTGGGGTCTTCTTAAATTTGGTCTCCAGGAGTTTCTCACTCTCAAGCTAACCTGCATTTATCCTCCAGCAATTCATCAAAATTATCAGTTAAATGCTTCTAGAAATTGATGGTTCCAGCAGCTTTTGTTCCAGGTAAGCTTTTCTTGGCTGTGACTCTATGTATTTGCCTGTCCTTTCAAATTCTGGGGTGGTGGTTTGCCCTGTGACCTCAATTTTGGATTTCAATTTTTATTTATTTATTTATTTATTTATTTTTGAGACAAAGTTTCTCTCTATCACCCAGGGTCGAGTGCAGTGGCATGATCTCAGGTCACCACAGCCTCCTCCTCCTGGGTTCAAGCAATTCTCCTACCTCATCGTCCTGAGTAGCTGGGACTACAGGCACATGCCAGCATGCCCGGCTAATTTTTGTAGTGTTAGTAGAGATGGGGTTTCACCATGTTGGCCAGGCTGTTCTAGAACTCCTGACCTCAGGCTATCTGCCCGCCTCAGCCTCCCAAAGTACTGGGATTATAAGCATGAGCCACTGTGCCTGGCCATGTTCTTGATTTTTAGTTTGTTCAGTTTTTCACTTGCCCTAATCATGAGAGTGATGACTTCTAAGCTCTTTACATGATGGAGGAGAAACCAAAAGTCCCTGGCAAATTTTTTTAGATTGAAAAGTCTTAACATTTATTCTTATAAACTAATTTGTCTCATTCTTTATAGTCCAATGATGCACCCTTACCTATTTGCAAACATTCTGCCTTTTCTCTTACCCTGCTCTACATTCACTATTTGCCACCCAGAACCTAGTATATTAGGTGCTTAACCCACCTCAATAATTGGTTAAGAAAGAGGTGGGGAGGATTGGGAGAAGCAAGTAATATGCTACATGAAGTGTTATTACAGTCTGTATTCTTTTTAATGCATACTTCTGTCATTTTAATGTTTTGCAGAGTACACAGAGGATTCTAAATTTCTGTTTATCATAATCCCAGTGTTGCAAAATGTGATATTTAATAAAATTAATCTTCCACAAGGGATACATAAAAATGAAACTAGAGACTAAAAACTACGAGAGAGGAGGGGAAAGGAAGCTAGGTCAATAAAAACTGTCTATGCGTGGTGCTTCGGTACTCCCCATAACATAAATATTGCCAATATGGAAGATACCCAATTTAATTTAGCATAAGCTTGCTTTAAAAAAGGTTAGCACGACGAAAAGTGAGAATAAGTCATTTCAGCAGAAACAATGACCAGCAAGTAAAGCAATGGCCTTTCTGTAGTAATTATTTAAAGGGCGGTAATTAGATTCTTATTGCTACATGCTTATTTTCTTATGCAAAGTCCATTTCCATGGGGCTTTCTTTTATTTTACTATTATATTCTATACGTTTAATATTGCAGTATCAATATTTTTGCCACACGTGAAGATGTAAATCCTAATTTATAAAGATTTATTTTCCACTGGATGTATAAATTCTATGATCCCTTGCAAAAATCATCCAATTTCTAATTTTATATCTTTGGTTTTTTTAGACTTTTCCAGTTTCACTAAATCACAGATGGGAAATTTTCGTTAATTCTACCACAATCAATCCAGTTCATGTTTTTATATTATCCATGCCAATAAATGGTCTGAATGTTTCTGGTGGCAGGAAACTAATCACTTCTTAAGATGATCCATTCCATAGTGAACCACCCTGGGTGTTACATGGTTCTCTCATAAAGTGACTGAACACTGTTCCCTCCTTCTTCTATCTTTAAGGAGTGAGAGCCTGTTCTGAGCAGTACAACCAGTGGGATGTGGGGAGGTGAGCCCTGCCTATGGAAATAGGATCAACACTTGAAAGATGACTCGTCAGCAGAGGAAATATGTGAAGGACAGGAGAGCGCAAGTTTCCCTATGATTTGGAGGGAGAAGTACTCCCTTACATCCCCATAGGATGAATCTCTAAATGAAACACATCATCCTGTTCCCACTTGCCTAACAACCACTCTTTCATTGACACCTAGCTCCATCAGTATCTTGTTGAAAATCTGCGAAGTTTTAAGAATATCTCACTTGCACCTGAAGAACAAAAGTAACGATACCATGCATTGTTAGAGCACTTTTTAGCTCACAAATCCAGTGAGTCTTATATGAGATTGATTTCTCTAACACCTCTAAGGTCTCAAGATAAATGAGCTCATAGGCACTCTCTATATTCTCATTAATTTTATATTCACAACTGAAAAAGAAGCAATCTCATAGCTTCTGACACCTTTATGAGAAGTATATTAAGATCAGATTCAGTCTAGACAATCAAATTTTGGTTAAAATTGGAAATTCTCTTTCTTTCCTTTTTTGAGACGGAGTCTTGCTCTGTCACCCAGGCTGGAGTGCAGTGGCATGATCTCGGCTCACTGCAACCTCTGTCTCCCGGGTTCGAGCAGTTCTCTGTCTCAGCCTCCCGAGTAGCTGGGATTACAGGTGCCCACCACCGTGCCCAGCTAATTTTTTGTGTATTTAGTAGAGACGGGGGTTTCACCATCTTGTCCAGGTTGGTCTTGAACTCCTGACCTGGTGATCTGCCTGCCTCGGCCTCCGAAAGTGCTGGGATTACAGGCGTGAGCCACCGCGCCTGACCTAGAAATTCTCTTTCTTGAGTTTATTAATGCCTTAATTTCTTAGTGCTAAGTGTATGTGTTTTCAGCATGTATCATGTTAAATGTGCTGTGATTTTATGTTCTATTTCTTTCACCATTTTGTATTTTGATTAAGTCCTGTTGATTCTATTGCTGAAAATTCATTTGAATCCATTTCCTTTTTTCAATTTCCTCTGATATTCAACCTTAGTTGAAACTCTCATGACCACTATTCTGGGATGTTTTTGAAGGTCAGATATGAGAAACTCTACTTGCTTTTATCATAGTGAAGACACAGATACTTAGCTTTATGGAATTGACATTAATAAACTGTGAAAATAATGTTCACTTTAAAGAAAAGATGTAATTATCTCTAAATTGAACCTGAACTTATCTAAGCTGTCATTGAGGTGGCAGAAGTTGCTCTATTCTTTCTTGGCTGTGAATATAAAAGTAATGGCATTTATTTAGTAAATACGGGCTCATTTCTCTGAAGTGCACGGCGCCTTGGACACATCTTGTCTGATCTGCTGCAGCCTTATTTTCTGGCTCAATCGCCTTGAAGTTTAGTCTCTGGTTCCCTTTCACTCCCTTTTGTGAGCTCTGCCACTGTGACTCTCTTCTACCACACAGATTTAACTATTAGGTTGGTGCAAAAGTAATGGCAAAACCCGCAATTACTTTTGCACCAACCTAATATCTTTTCTTGGTTTTCTTTTTATCTTTCCTCCTTTCCCTCTTTCATTCCTTTCCTCTCTTTATTCATTTTTATTTTGTAACAATCAAATGTTTAGTTTTCTGTTGTTTAAAAACCAGATGTACCCTCCTGATCTCTTAGATGGAACAAGAAGCTGTGTCTCATGGTTTTAGCCACTACCTTTTATGTTATAAACATGGAATGAAGGACAAGAGGGAAGGGATGCCATACCAATATTGACCTCAGTATACCATGTTAGTACAAAATAATAAATAATAATAGCTGCGAGTCATGGATTTGTAGAAAGGATGGAAGGAAACATTTTCTGATAAGATAGTAAATGTATCACTAATGTGTCATTTTCTTTTATTACAATCTCCTTTGGTCTGTACTCTTGATGGTTTTAAATGTTATGAATTCATGTAGATCCCAAATCATGTGCAAGGGGCATTCCAAAATTTTGTTTATAAATTACTGACTTGGGACTTTATATAATTAAAACATCCTTACCAATGTTGTTTGGGGTCCTAGGATACCCTAAAAATATCATTCAACACACAATAATGAATCTAAGATATGTATTTCATACTTTTAATACTTGTTACTGCCATTTATAAAATTTCCTCAGGAAAAAAAAATCTTGAGTTTTATCTCAGTATGCCAAGGAGATTTGGCTGTCATTCTGTTAGGGACTGAGTTGGAAGGGGTTGTAGGAGTGAGTCACCTAAAAATCAGAGGCATGTTAACTCTATTTATGCATATGGAAAGTTACCTTTTCCATTTACATAAAAATATGCAAGCTGGTAATTTGGCTTACTCTCCAGCAGCTACATTGATTCCTACATTCTTGGGGGTGGACAAGTATAAATGCTATGAATTTAGACCCTCAGTTGTCTAGTTGTGTGTATGAACCAATCTCACATCCTAAATTATGTCATATGTTGCTTACATGAGATTTTACATGATCAGGAAGTCACAAGTCATGAAAAAAATTGTAGATCTGGAAAAAATATATTGAAAATGAAATAACCCTGTACATCCTTGGAAGGTAAACTGTATGAAATTCTTTCTAAAATAATGATTCTCAACAAAGTAGTGGTGGTAAGTTGCATGCTTGCCTTGTCAGAATCATAAACAACATGAGAGACTGTTTTAGTTCTTAATGTCTCCTTCTAACCCCCAAGACACACTCAGCTGAGAATCTTCTATGGTAAGTCACTGGTACTGATGGAAGTGTGCCATATTGCTCCGGAGTACTGGGTGGAGAAAATTCTCTAATGATGGGTAATGAGATGGGTAAGAGAAGGGTAATGAAATGACAGAAATCTAGGCTGGAAAACCTTGAGATGTTTCAGAATTTGTGCTATAAAACTTTATGTAACTTGCTGATTTTTTAAAATAATAAAACAGGAATAGATACCTGAAAACAAGTCATGAGTCTCAAAAGAAATCATTTTTGCTTTTCCTGTAGCCAGTGTGTTCTTGGACGATTCAAATTCCTGTATCAGTTGTGTTTGGAGAAAAAAAAGATGAGTAAGGAAGGATGCATGCGTGAGGCTGATGTCTCAATAAAAAGTAAAGACTGAAAGGAAGACAAAAAAGTCAACATTTATTGAATACTTATTGCTAGGTCAGAGACTTCCACATATATCATCTCTTTTAAATTTCACAATTCTCTGTACCGAAGCTTACAGCATGTCATTTTCTCCAAATGAGTATGTTGAGGTTCAGCTTAAATAATTTTCTCAAGGCTTGGCTAAAATGGTGTAATAGTAAAATCTGGCCTCATGATTTTGAGACCTGTGCACTTACACAAGGCCTTGTTCTTAGATGGGCCCCAAACTTAGATGGGCTCTGCTGTCACCGTCTTGAAATTCTTAAAAATTTTTGAACAAGGAGCACACATTTTCATTTCATACTGAGTTTTACATATTATATAGCCAGTACTGCTGGTAGGCTGTGCCATTCTGTCCATAGATAATCTCTAAAGACACGCTGTGAAAACTCTTCCCTGTAAAGCAGATGTAGAAATAGAGAGGTAGCCCCAGGGCAGACACAGCCAGAACTTTGTGTTCTGGAATCAAGATTTAGGCTTGGGGGATGTGGCTCCCTCAGAAGAAGAATCATTGTCTCATGTGATAGTATAAGTAGTTTCTGGATGCTAGTGTGGCTTGATGCATTATATCAGTTTTCTATGGTTGTGTAACAAATTTAGTGACTTGAAACAGCACACATTTATTATCTCACGGTTTCTGTGGGTCAGGAGGTTGGGCATGGCCTACCTGGATCAGAGGCTCAGGATGTCACTAGGCTGCAATCAAGGTGTTGGCTGGGCTGCATTTTTTTTCTGGAGCTTAGGTCCTCTTCCAAGCTCATGTGATTATTGGCAGAACTCAGTTCCTTGGGATTGCAGGACTCAGGCCCTCAACTTCTAGAGGCCACCCACAGTTTCCTGACACAGTCTGCTCTCTCCATAGGCAGTTTACACATGATTGCTCCTTTAAGGCCAGCAGGAGATTCTCTGACTCTCTCTCTGTCTCTCTCCAGTCTTCTGTAATGTAATTATAAGAGTTACACCCTATCACTTTTGCCATATTCTGTTGGTTAGAAGCAAGTCATAAGGGAGGAGTTTATGCCAAGGTCTTAACACCATGAGGCGGGGAGTACTGAGAGGTCACCCTAGGGGCTGTCTGTCACATATAAAAGTCCATAGTTGTAGAAAGCTCTGCCTAGTTGAGCCACTCCCTTAACACAGACTGCTAGGACCACCAAATTTTGGACATGCATTCATGAGTGTAAAGAAGGCAGTGGGGAAACTCACTCCCCATCTACACCTCTATCACATATAATTTTTTGCATTGCTTTTTAGTTGCTTCAGGAATAAATCAGATTAAAGGCAACCTTGAACTGAGTTCCAGTCACTACTCATGATCATTTTCAAATTCAGGCCAGAATTCATGTGTGGACTAACTCACTAGTACCTGGCAGTCCTGGAGTTGAATTTCAGGTTTGTGGGGCTCTAAATTCTATACTCTACACTGGGATAGATCCAGGTCTCTAGGCTCTGAAATTTATACAATTTGTGGTGTCCATTTTGAGCAAGAGAACACAAAATTACAATGTACAATATTCAATATAAATAGAATGTTTAAAATGGGAGGAGAAATCACCACAAATCATTCAAACCTTGGGGATTTGGGTGTCTGTTTTCTAAGATATCTAAGCACTTTGTCAGAAATGCTTATGTAGAAATACTTCTTATTTGCAGTCCAGCTTCCTTGCATATATCTAGAACATTCTGTAGTTCCTGGCAACTTCCGATACCCAAGAAAGCCAGTGCAAATGATGAGCACTGAAGCTTCATTAGCTTCCTTGGAATTCTGTGTCTGCTTCCCACTGTATCCTCAATACTCAACAAGCAGTCCATGGACCAATAGTGTCATCACTTGTGGGAATGTATTAAAATGAAAAATCTCTGGCGCCTTTCATACCTGCTGAAGAAAAACCTTCATTTCAGTAAGATCCTGGGTAATGTAATGCACATTAGTGTTTCAGATATGCCACATTATACCACATACTGAGCAGCACTACTGCCTCTACGAGCTACACTCAACCTGTGTTTTCTTGGTCAGAGTGAGTGGGTAATAGACTTTAGCCCACAGCTGATAACAATCTTGAAAAGAAATAGTAAGAGCAAGTCAAACTGCCTTGAATTAATACAGGTCTCCAGGGTCAGACAAATTTCATCCTTAGGGTACAGAAATAATTTATAGCTGTGATTAGAGAGGCACTGCCAGTAACCTGAAGAATCACAGAGAACCAAAAAGGTGCCTTTTTTTTTTTTTCAAACAAACAAAAGATGAATTCCAAAATTACTGGGTAGTAAGCCTTACAGCAATTTCCTACAAAACTCTGGAAAGAACTCTTAAACAGGTAACCTGTCAGCTCTTAGAAATAGAAATGGCAATCACCAGGAATCATGCCAAATTAACCTCGTTTGTTTTTCTATAATGTGCATCTAAAACTGGTAGGACCTGGCAAATCTACAGGCATGGTAGTTTCTAATGATACCTTTACAGATTATATGCAGAATTGTGGTACAAATAATAGCACAGCCAAATGAATGCGTGATTGTTGAATAATTGTCTCTTATAAGTTGAATAACAAATAGTTTAAGGAAAGAAGTTTGAAACAGTTTGAGGAAAGGAGTGGGTCCCTGTGTCAGTAAGAATTCAGTTGTAGGAGGAGAATCCCTAGGAATGATATGAAATAAGGGATTGCTTATAGGGATTTGAGGTTATGCAATTGTAGGAACTAGCTGAAGTGTAAGGCTGTTGCTTCTGCATTTGGTGCTGCCCTTGAAATGAGCATGGCAGGAAATCTGGAAGAAAAGATAGATGTGAAATGGGAGAAAATGAGGACAAACCTGAATGTGTGAGGATGATTTGGATCCTGCTTCAATCTCTAAGTTTCCAATTCCAATGATGCAGGTATCTGGAAGGAAACAGAGAAACTGAAGGAGCTGTAATCCTGGCACCTGCCATGTGCCAATGAGGCCAGCCAGCAGATTCAGGACAGATCTGTAGGAACTGCAACAGGTCTTGGTCCTGTTCCAAATCTTCCCAGCATCAATGTGGCTGCTGCTTTCCTCTTGACTTTCAATCTCCATAAATTTCTCTTGTAGCCAATCTTAACCACAAATGGAAAGGAATTATGGGAAATGTAGTTCCCACATAGCTGAATTGACACAGTTCAAAGCTATAGAGCCATACAGTCAACAGAGCTCTGTCCTTGGCCCTGTCCTGCTGATTGCACTTAATAATGCAAAGCTGTAAATGATAAAATATGCTCGATGGCAGAACTCAAAAGATAAATCTCAATAAACTGACTTCTCATGCTTCAAATATCACATTTAATGTGAGAGGCCCTTCTTTACCATGCTCAGCGAACTAACATCTCAGCCCTCAGTGTATTCCCAGACATTGCTCTATTTTTTCATAGTACTTACCAGAATCTGATTTATGTAATTATTTATTTATTTATGTTTGGTCACCTCCATCAGAATGCAAGTTTGATGAGAACAAGGACATGGCCTGTTCCACTCAGTGCTCAATTCCCAGTACCTAAAATAGAGGAGCACACAGAAGGCATTCAATACATACTTGTTTAATGAATACTTAATTAAATTTGATAAGAATAATTGTAAGATTGTATATTGAGAAATAAAAAATCAGCGACATGAGTAGAGAATGGAAACTATCTAAATCAAGAATAATTAGTGAGAGAAAATAATTTGAGACTTTTCTCAATAGCAAGCACAAATTGGGTATCAGGGTATTGAAAAATTAATACATATATCACTTATATTAGTAGAAACAAAGGAAGTAATAGTCACATTGTTACAGGATTCCTTTTGTGCCGTTTCACAAGCCGGAAATATCTGCAGCAGCTGCCACCTCTGTCTGGTCATCACTTGGGCCTATGGGGCTTGCTCCGCCCACTTGGATCCCACGCCTGCTGTGGCACAGAGCTCAGCCTGTGGATGGACTGCGCATGCCGTGAGTGGCTTCCATGTTGGGCTCTGGTGTCTAGATGAGATGAACATGGTGGGGCCCGAAAACTTGGAGATACCAGCAATCGCAGAACTCCAAGGGGTGTTACAGTTCTTTCTCGGGGTGTCCGAGGTCTGAGTCCCCAGGAAATGTTGCAGCTCTTCAGTCTGGTAGCTTGGCAAGTGGAAGCATGTTACAACTCTTTTATTCCTGCTGCCTGCAGCTCTGCCAGTTCCAGGTTCTTGTCCTGAGACCAAGAGCTATGAGGTGCGCAGACACCAGAGAGTGAGTAAGGCAGAGAAGAATTTCATTGAGTGATAGAAAGAATGCTCTCACCTGCGAGAGGGGACCCTGAAAGCAGGGGTAGCTCTCTGTGCGGCTGAGTCTGGGCTTTTTATGGGCTTAAAATTGGGGAGTGCTTGCTCATTGGTCCATGGGTGGGCTTGGAGAAAGCACCATCAATTGGTTAAAAGGCACTGTCCAGAAGCAACCAATATATATAGAGAAAAGGTAAGATGGGGATAGAAGTTCTCACTTTGGTTGTGGACTCTATCTGGAACTGGCAGCTCAGTTTTCAGGGTTTAAACCGTCTTTGGCTTGAAAGTTGGGTTTCACCAGGGACCCATCCCTGTTTGTTTAGGAATTTGCCTGTCTCCTGTCAATATCAACGTAGTACTCTCTATCGGCACTCCCCAACCTTTTTGGTACCAGGGACCACTTTCACGGAAGACAGTTTTTCCACGGACTGGGGAGGGGTGGGGAGGTGATGGTTTTGGGATGAAACTGTTCCACCTCAGATCATCAGGCATTAGTTAAATTCTCATAAGGAGTGTTCAACCTAGATCCCTCACATACACAGTTCACTATTGTTTGCATTCCTATGGGAATCTAAAGCCACCGCTGATCTGACAGGAGGCAGAGCTCAGGCAGTAATGCTTGCTTGCCCACCACCTGCTTCCTGCTGTGCAGTCCAGTTCCTAACACTCCACAGACTGGTACCGGTACACAGCCTGGGGGTTTGGGACCCCCATATACACTCTATATGGAAAGACATAGATATATCGTAAAATACAAAGATCCATCATATCAATAGGCTAAAAAGAAACATTGGGTGATCATATCAGTTGATGCAGAAAAAGCATTTGACAAAATCAATACTCATTTATCATAAAACTCTTACCAAATATGAATAGGAGTATTCTCAATATATCATTTACAAAAAAACCTACAGTAAACATCATGCTTAATAATGAGAAATGAGATGCTTCCTTCCTAAATAACATATCTGATAACAGATATATTTTAGATAGAATATATAATATATATAAAATACATAAAAAACTGAACATTCAAAAAATCTGATTTTTTAAATGGACATAAGATCTAAATAGACATTTCACTAAAGAAAATATACAGCATGGTGGCTCATGCCTGTAATCTCAGCAGTTTGAGAGTCCAAGGTGGGAGGATTATTTGAGCCCATGAATTCAAGACCAGCCTGGGGAACACAGTGAGATCCCATCTCCATTAAAAGGAAGAAAGAAAGGAAGGAAGGAAGGAAGAAGGGAGGGAGGGAGGGAGGAGGGAAAGAAGGAAGAAAGGAAAAAAATATGTAGAGGGTAAATAAGCATACAGAAGGATACTCAACATATCCATGTGGATATAATAAATGATTTAATAAGTAAATTAATGGTGGACAAAGACAAGTATCTGATGCAAATGAATTCTAAATATCATATGCTGATACTTTGCCTTCATGAAGTTTGAGCATAACTATCCATTCTTGAACTGTGTGCTCTGTATAATGACATTGGTTCAAAGAGTACAGTAAAGAAGAATGCGTGGAGGAGAGTAACTTTACAGAGGAGAATCCTGACAACCACTGTCTCACCAGGTGATCAAGGTCACCATCAACAGTGATAAATCGTGTTCGTGGTATTTTCCCTTGATCCTATATGATGAAAATAGCACTTTTACTACTGGTTTACCTCCATAAGCCTATAACCCCAGTTTAATTATAAGAAAATTGTCAGACAAATTTCTGTTGGAAGACATTCTACAAAATACTTCACTGGTATTCCTCAAAAGTATCGAAGTCATAAAAAACAAGGAACCCTGAGAAACTGTCACAGTAAAGGGGAGCCTAATGAAATAGCTAGATGAAACCTGGACATTAAAAACTAAGGAAATCTAAGTAAAGTATGAACTTCAGTTAATTATATCAATATAGGTTCACTAATTGTGACAAATATAATAGAAACTGCATGTGTAAGGTATATGGGAATTCTGCCCTATTTTTGCAATTTTTCTGTAAGTCTAAAACAGTTTCAAAATAACTCATTTAAAAAGAGACAAACAAGATGTGCAGAAGACAAAATCAATAAATAACTCTGGTAAACAGCTTGTAAATGGAACAGGTGATTAAAAAATTAAAGAGATAGTATTGATGAAGTACTTATAATCGAATAAGTGTTTATGAAGTTGTTGTAGGTGAATTACTAATAATTACTGCCTTCAAATATTTCAGATGTTGTATATAAAGGGATCATGCTCACTTTAGTTTCCAGTGGCAGAAAAAGAACAAATTGATTCAAGTTCCATGGGAGCAGATTTTAACTTAGATTGAAAGAATAATTTTATGATTATTAAGATGTCCAAATATAACTAACCTGCCTTTGGAGGGAATTGCAGCACTACCTTTTAATGATCTTCAGACAGAGGCTAAAGAAATGTCATAGTGAAGAACAGTTGAACAGGAATGAGCCTGAAGGTGTCTTCATCTCAGATGGTGTGATTACTATTGCGTTAGCCAACACCTCCACGATTGCACTGGTTCAGACAGCTCCAGGCAGGCCTCAGAAACAAGTTATTTACTTATGACATCCAGATGGCAAGTTTTTCTCTGATCATCTTGGAATTACACAGTCTGGATAGAAAGGGAGAAATAATTGTTGAGCACTGTGAGGAACGGATTAAAGAAAAGCCTCTGAGATTTTATTTATGTACATGCACTCTTCTCTTAAGAAAACTAACAAAAAGTTAAAGGCGATAAAATTAAGACAGAAAACAAAACACTACCACATGGTTTTAATATTGGATGTTACCATCTCAGTTTTAAATACTATCTGGTAAAATGATGCTTGAGGGCAATTCCAGTGAATAGGAATAACTTTTGGAGGGCAGCGCTACTGTTGTTATCCATGGGAACAGATGGCTGTTACTCTCCAAAAATCCAGATCAGTTTCATTCTCTTCTGGGGAAACAACAATAGCAGAAATTTTAGTCACCACCCTTCTGATAATGCTGGAGAAATAGTGTTTTCTTGCTTATGTGTTTCCATGCCTGTGCATTTCTTCTTCACACATCTCTACTTTGTGACTCATGTTTTAAAAAATTACAGAACCTCAGGAATACAGAGATGAATGCGAAATTATGATGTCTTCTATCACATCTGCCCTCTAAGAAGTGTATCACATTGAAGCTCAAGCTGCTTTAAAATTTTAGCTCTTCCAGTAAAAATAATTGAGCTTGTAGATAGTAAATCTCACATCAAGAAATATCCTAGTATACCGAATGTATAGAGAGCAATGTGTGTGTGTGCGTTTGTGTGTGCGCATATGTGTAGCTCATGTGAATTTTAATAATAAACTGCATATTCCATTAGACAGTTCTGCCACTTTAAAATATAAGTACATGGTAAGTAGAAAATCTGTCATTTCTAAGTTCTGTATTTGTTGGCAATAGTTTGCATACAATAATAAAAGGTGAGGACATTTTTCCAGTGGAATTTTAGCCTCCAGATTCCATGTCACTGTGTTTATATTTTTCAATAGCTATGGCCCTTCCCAGCAGACTGGGAAGGCCTAGAACATACCATAATGCTCATATTTAAGAAACAAATAAAAAACCCCTATTGCTGTCAAAAAAAAATAAATAAATAAAAAATAAAAAAATGTCAATAAGGTAATTTTTTAGTGGAAGATACCAACCTTTGGATTTTATGTCTGCTCTTGTGCCACACTGGAGTTCTAACTTTTGCTAATATTATTTATTAATATTAACTAATTTCTTTCTTATCTCTAGTCTAGGAGGATGCTTTCATTTTTACTTTCCAGCATCAGTTTCTAAGAGCATCCATTTCCTGAGTCCTTAAGATTTAGACCTTATTAACAACTGTACTGTTAGATTGTGTCTTTTTAAAAAATTTTTTAACATTTTTTTTTTAGACAGAGTTTCACTGTCACCCAGGCTGGAGTGTAGTGGTGCAATCTCAGCTCACTGCAACCTCTGACTCCCAGGTTCAAGCAATTCTAGTTCCTCAGCCTCTCAAGTAGTTGAAATTACAGGCGTGCACCACCACACCCAGCTAATTTTTTGTATTTTTAGTAGAGACAGGGTTTCGCCATGTTACCCAGGCAGGTCTCGAACTTCTGAGCTCAGGCAATCCACCTGCCTTGGCCTCTCAAAGTGCTAGGATTACAGGTGTGAGCCACCACGCCTGGCCAGATTGTGTCTTTAAAGCATCAAATTTCATAGGGTGAATTTTCCTTCATACATCACCCACACTCCTTTGGACAGCCACTTTTATTATTTGTTTACGTGTCAATTTCCCTATGTAGACTTTAGGCTCTTTTGCTGTTGGGTTTGTGTATTGTTTATTCGTTTATTCCTTCTTGAGCCATGATGGTGTTTTGCATTTGCTTTTGCACCTTCCTGCTACTGCCCTCATTGAACTTCAACTCCTTTCCTTTTCATCTACCTGCTGATGTCTATGCATTATTTAAGAGTCATCTGAAATGTGATAGTCTGGGAGAAACAGATTGTTCGGTTGGAATTAATCACAACTTCAACACCACTTTGCTTCATTCTCTTTCACAGCTATTTCCTTCTGCTGTGTATTTTACTTATTGATGCCTCACTCTCACCCCAGAGACACACGCCTCCACACACTCTGCTGTAAGCTCCTTAAGGACAGGCACCCTGGTTATCCCAGCACAGGAATAGTACCTTCTTCACACATTACAGATACCTCATAAGTGTGAATTGAATGAATGACACGTTTCAGGGCCTTATTAAGATCATTTCAAAACCATCTATTCCCTGATGACTCACAAATTTATATCTCCAGCCTGGACCTCTCTTTACCTATCTTGTGCTCACATATCCAAGTATCTACTTAATCCCTTGCCTTTCCAATTAGAATCACAAACTTATCGTGACCAGAGAACTCTGGATTTTTTTTTTCTCTTCCTTATCTCAAGTAAAAGTCCATTTACAGCACTGCAGTAGTTTTCTCAGCTCACTGACAAATCTGTTTTTCTTCAAGTGAGAGAGAAACTCATAGAAAATGGGAAGTCATTGAAGACCAACTTCATTATTTTAGCTCTTTGAACTCAGCCTTCAAATTCTGGTATGATGTGTGATGTGAAAAAAAAAAATTACATTAAAAACTGACTGAGTTATCCTTGCAGAATATTGATAATAGTTGTTTGCTTAGTTGGTTGGTTGGTTTACAAAAGCAGATCACTTCTTGGTCACAAGTTTCCCTTGTGACCAAGGCAAATGGTTTGTAGGTACAACCATTTACAGCACTGCAGTACCGCTCAGGCCAAACCTGAGCATAAGCCTTGATTTCTCCTTTCCACACGGTATTCATGAATAAGACCTGTCAGTTCATTACCAAAATATATCCGAGTCTTACAGATTTTTACCATCTCCTTTTCCACAGCTTTGGTCCAAGCCATCATCATTTCTTACCTGGAATAGTACCACCATATTCTTTCCTGACCTACATTCAGAGCCTCCTAATTGGTCTACCTGCCTTCATTATTACTTCCCTAAAATTGGTTCCCCATACATTTGCCAGAGAAACTTCTCTAGGGTATACATCAGATCATAACATCCCCATTTTAAAACTTCTCCAATGGCTTCTACTTAGAATTAAATGTAAATTTCTTTCTTTCTTTCTTTCTTTCTTTTTTTTTTTTTTTTTGAGACAGAGTCTCGCCCTGTCGCCCAGGCTGGAGTGCAGTGGCCGGATCTCAGCTCACTGCAAGCTCCGCCTCCCGGGTTTACGCCATTCTCCTGCCTCAGCCTCCCGAGTAGCTGGGACTACAGGTGCCCGCCACCACGCCCGGCTAGTTTTTTGTATTTTTTAGTAGAGACGGGGTTTCACTGTGTTAGCCAGGATGGTCTCGATCTTCTGACCTCGTGATCCGCCCGTCTCGGCCTCCCAAAGTGCTGGGATTACAGGCTTGAGCCACCGCGCCCGGCCTTAAATGTAAATTTCTAACCACATTATCCAATGGCCCACTTAATCTGACCCCTGAGTAACTTCTAGCTTGTCTCTCTCCTCTTTGTTCACATGGCATGGTGACATTTACCCACTTTCTGTCACTCAAACATGACAAAGAAACTTTTTCTTGCGTAGGAACTTAGTTCTTGTAATTTGAGCTCGAAATGCTTTTCTTTCAGAGCTTCCCCTTCAAGTCCTCAGAAGTCTTCCCTGACCACCTTGGATAATGAGCATCCTGTGATTTCAAATTCTCTGTAGCCCATACTGGGTGCAGGACGCATTTGTTACCTGCACTTTCCAACTAGAATGAGTTATGAGTTATCTACAATAGTACTTGCCTTAATATGTATTTATTGACTGACTAACTGCTGGACTAATGCCATCTCAGTGACAGTCTGCCTTGCTGTCTAGGTGGCCAGATCCTTTTCCTGTAGTAAGAATTGTGCCCTGTCTTGTAGCTCTCCACACATATCACAGCCTTTTCTTATGCTTGACTGTGAGCTCCTTGGAAGCAGATACCACACTTGTATCACCACTGCCTCTCAGAGAACATGGCACAGATGAGTGCATGTGTTTTCTCTTTAATCCTGTAATCACTCCTCTTTCATTCTTTTTCTAATGAAATTGCTTGTTAGTTATAGGAAACTTAAATTCCTATTAGAGCCTTTTAAAACTGAGATTGGGAAATTGATGAGGCCTATAATTGGTAAAAGAAACTCTGACCTAAGGTACTTGCCTAATGAAATAATGTGGTAGGAAGGCAGTGGGAATAGTTTCACTTAATAGAGGAGATGAAGATTTGATGCTCCTGAGGTCAGTTTATTAGGCAGGAAAACCAATGCGATTAATCCACGGAAAAAAATGATTTGTCAGAAAAGTTCGTCTTCTCTGTAAGCTGAGAGACTGGCTTACGTCTTCTCACAAATTACAGCCCTTTTACTTATATTAACACGATTAAATGTTTATCTTTATTATAAAATTTTAGATAATATAACTTAATATTATACATGGAACATTGGTATTGGACCAGAGTTGCTGGCTTTACTTCCAACCAAGGGAATACTTCAGGTTCTTTGGCAAACTCCTGTGACTAAGAAGTGATCTGATTTTGTAAACCAACCAACCAACTAAGCAAACAACTGTTATCAGTATTCTGCAAGGATAACTCAGTCCGTTTTTAATGTAATTTTTTTGACACCACACATCGTACCAGAATTTGAAGGCTGAGTTCAAAGAGCTAAAATAATGAAGTTGGTCTTCAATGACTTCCCATTTTCTATGAGCCTCTCTCTCACTTGAAGAAAAACAGATTTGTCAATGAGTAATAATACCCAATGTGTGGGTCCAAAGGTACTTGCACTTTTACTTTTATGATTTTATTTTTTATTTTTCTGAGACAGGGTCTCACTCTATTGCGCAGGCTGGAGCACAGTGGTGGGATCTCAGCTCACTGCCACCTCTGTCTTCCTGGCTCAAGCAATCCTCCCACCTCAGCCTCCTGAGTAGCTGAGATTACAGGGGTACACCACTACACCTGGCTAATTTTTGTGTTTTAGTAGAGATGGGGGTTTTACCATGTTGGCCAAGCTGGTCTTGAACTCCTGACCTCAGGTGATCCCCCTGCCTCAGCCTCCCAAAGTGCTGGGATTACAGGTGTGAGTCACCACACCCGGCTGGTATTTGCACTTTTAAAATAAAAATTCCTGAAAAGAACAGTCACTTAAGAGTAATCATCCATAGGGGAATTTCAGACATAATGTTAATTTGCGTCATATCATTAAACACCCATGTGCCATGGTCTTAATGTCTACTCTAACAATGATATAGTAAACTAGCAGAGTTAAAAAATGGTTGCATGTACCTTAGTTATAGTTGAATAAAATATCGCAGGTGTACTTATTAAGGTCTGGTTTCACTCTGGGATCCAGAAAAATCCTGCAAAGTACCTTGCAGAGCATTATGGGGAACTCTCTGTGCCTTTCTCACCTCCGTTTCGCTGAGTTCACAGTGGACACGAGTAGAGCAGCTGCAGAGAGTGTGCACTAGGTAGATCCTTCAAAGCCAACAGGTTCAAAATGAGCTCATTATTTTCTTCTCCTTTCTTTAAGATGCATGTCCCTTATTTATTTCCTGTTTGGTTGACAGCATTGCTAAACAAGCAACCACTTAAGACAGAAACCTGGGGTCATCTCAGAAACATGATTCTTTCTTAATTTCCATGTATATCCAGTCATCAAAACCTATAAATTTGACCTCTTCTCTTCACTACCACTCTTCCAGATTAGTTCAGATCTTCACAACATTTACCTTGGACTATTGTACTAGAATACCATCTGATCCTTTCTGTATCTAGTATAGTTTTCCACAAATCTATCCTCCATACTTCTAGCAAGTTCCTAAAAACAAATCCTTTCCTTGTTCCCTTTTGCCTGTAGAATTAATCCCAAACTAAGGCAAATGTAGCTGTTTATCCTTTATGACCACATCTTGACCTCTTCCTGGGACAGCTTTATTTTCTGACAGTCAGCCATGGAATTCAATGTCTTGGCCTCTTTGAGCGCCCTGGCTGTTCTCTAAAAGCTCCGTGTTCTTTCTTGCTTCTGTGACTTGCTTCTGTATATGTTGCTCTCAGTACTTGAAATGCACATCTCTTGCTATGTGCCAGCTTTGTTCTAATCACTTGACATGAATTACTTTATTAAATTCCTACAACAATGCTCTGAGGTAGATAATACAGCCAATGCCTTCACTGCCTTGTGTCATTGTGACTTAACTCTGATTTCAGTCATCTCCACGGCCATTCCTGAGGCCACTCCTATGTGTCTGGTAAGATTGTGGTCAGATGGCACATCCTCTGGGAAATCTTTCTGACTGTTATGATCTCTGGGCAGAGTGTGTTGCTATCCACTTTGCGTAGCAATTACCCCCCAATGTATACATTTATCTTGATGTCTACTGCTTTGACTGGCAAATGCTTCTTTGTAAACTGTGGTAAACTGTGAAGAGACTGAGAGCAGAGTGTTTAGTATTTATTTATTCACTTAATTTATTGTCATTATTTTTGTATCACATGGGATAGTACTTAGTGTCTGGTAGGCACTCAGTAAATGTTAAAAAGAAGTATCACAGCTAACATAATTGATCCCTTGCTATATGTGAGGTTTGTTCTAACCACTTTACATGAATTACTTTATTAAGTCCCTACAACAATGCTTTTGAGGTAGACAACACAGCCAATGCTTCCAGTGCCCTGTGTCACTGTGACATAACTCAGATTTCAGCCATCACTATGGCAGAGAGTTTTGTGTGAGCTCAGACTTGTGCTCAGTGTCTCACCCCGTGCACAAGTATCAGTCTGCCTGTTCAGGCCTTCTCTAAAGTGCAGGAAGTCACTAGATTCTTTTATGTCCTGGCACGGAAGTGAAGTGGATTTAACATTCTCAGGGCAACCCTCAACCACAGAGGCACAAGAGCTGGTGGGTAAATTCTCTAGCTTCCCACCCTTTGAATGGACAATTCTAAAAGGCATTTTGTATACTCTTGGAAGTCTCAGCTGAGTCAAACTTCCATTGCTTATAGAAGCAACTTCTATAATTTACTCCTATTATAGCTCTCTCACTCTTGTCATTCATAACTCCTTCCAGAGGCATCTCCCAAGCCAAATACCTGCATCCAAGATCTTGTCATGTTCTATTTTTGAGAAACCCAAATGAAGATAAGTACTACTACTGTCCCCAATGTATTTGAAACAGAGGCACAGAGAGGCTAAGTAACTTACCTCAGACTTTACACCTGGAAAGTGAAAGAGACTGAATTTGAACTCAGATAATCTGGCTGCAGAGCCAGCCCATTCCTATCACTCTATACTCAATGAGGTTTATAACAGATGTAGGGGTCTCAAACTGTGTAATATTACCTACCTACCCTTATCATGTTTAAAACTTGTCTTGGCTGGAAGATTAAGTTTTCATATCTCTTTCCTAGTTTGGAAGCAAGGGCATTCTGCTTCTTTAGATTTTTCTCCTTCTTTCAAATGAATTCACACTTTTAAGCTCCAAAGTGTTTTTTTTTTCCCCCCAGAAGAAGAACAATCTAAAAGAGTGATAAAGCAAACAGTAAAGTATTGTAACTTCCCATTTTCAAAAGCTCCATTTTAAAAATTTCACATTGGAGGGCTTTGAATAGAGGCAGTGTGAAAAGTGGAATGAGCATTTCGATTATCATTGAGGAAACCAGTGTCATCTGAATCGCTAACTAGTTTCATCACCTTGGGTGACTTTATTCCCCAATCTGGGCCTCTATTTTTCCTATTGTGTGAGATAAAGAGTTTGAGTTAAAGTGGGTGCTCTTACTTTTTTTAGAGTCATTAAGAATCTTCTGAACTCTATGTATATCATCTCTATTATTTCTCCTCCCACTCTACACATCCACAAGTACATGTGTTCTTCCTTGTGTAATTTCAGACGCTGGTGTCATCTGTGGACCCTCTGGGGTTAAAAATCCATGGACACAATTTCTAAACCCTATTTCAATTCCAGCCTCCTATGGTCTTACGTAAGGAAGCACACATTGATTTCATTTTGGTTTAGATTTTTTGCGAGAAAATACTTTATGGCTGGGCATAAAGGCTCATGGCTATAATCCCAGTACTTTGGGAGAGAATCACTGTGGGAGGAGAATCACTTGAGGTCAGGGGTTCAAGACCAGCCTGGCCAACATGGTGAAACCCTGTGTCTACTGAAAATACGAAAATTAGCTGGACATGGTGGTGCACGGCTATAATCCCAGCTACTTGGGAGGCTGAGGCAGGAGACTCACTTGAGGTTGCCGTGAGCCAAGATCATGCCACCATCGCACTTCAGCCCGGGTGAGAGAGTGAATGAGACTCCATCTCAAAAACAACAACAACAAAAAAGACCTTATGCTTTCTGCTGTCAGACTCACCATAAACAAAATATTTAATGAGTCCAGGTGATTTTTAAAATAGACATTAGTGAGAAGAAACAAACATTTATATCTTACATCTTATTCTGTTGTTATTCTATGTTTGAATATTTTATTTTGCCATGACAGTGGTTATGTAAACGATTAACTGATAGGCATACCCTACAAATAATGTCTGTTGTACAATATAAATAAAATTTAAAGTAATGAGAACATGATGGATAGGTATTCTGATATTTCTATTTCTGATTCCAATGTCTGTGATTAAGATGTTTATGCAGATGTTTCACTGCTCTCGACTTTTCTATAAGTTATATTGATTCAATATCTCTATTTTCTTTAGAGAGAAAAGTCTCATTAAGTGAGAATCTAATGGGCTGGAAAAATTCAACAGACCAACCTCAGCTGAAGTAATATATTTATTGAGAAAAAAAAGCACCTTGTTAGCAGGAAAATAATGATACATTGACTTACGTTGTCCTGTATTTGATAAAAAAACAAAACAAAACAAAACAAAAAACAGAAGCTTTTTGCTGAGTTTCTTATACAAGTTTTATGAGCTGGAATTATAGCTTATAAGAGATGATCAGAAAAATAATGCTGGATTTTAGTCCATGTTTATATAAATAAAAGAAAGATGTTGGCATACTATGCTGTTAACTGGTTTTACTGATATCTCCCTTAGAAGTGACAGAAATAATGAGGTTAGCAGTGAAAATCCTTAGTTTTCTGGATCCATCCAAAGTCATTCTGTTTTGTTAATTTTATCTTCAAGCAAATTATCTCTCACATGATTGTTAGGAGGACAGTGGGGAAATACACCTATTTTCAATTACAAGGACCACCTTCCACCTGTCTACTGATTTTCCATTACAATCTTTAAATGCAGTCAAAGTGGTTGGTCCAATCTGAATTTCTGTACTGTATTTGGAGAGAGTGTTTGGTGCAGTCTACCGCTTGCTGTGTGGTAGACGATGGAAACTAGTGCTGGATGTTGCATAATAAAGACATACTTAGGTGGTCACAACTCCTGTGTAATTTTATTTTGCAGAATTACACATCCACCCCTTTAGTGCCACCCCCACCCATAAGCACCTTGTAGACCTCATTTCCCTCACCTGTGCTTCTGGATCCATACTTAACATTTTAAAAGCTTCAATATCTTCATTGCCTTGGTAATCTCTAATTTGGGGTCATTCCATTATCAGCTTTTTTCACTGTCAGGTTACCAAGCTTTGTTGAAGAATGCCATTACGTTTTTTGGATTGAGGTCTGTGCAGCATCATGATCTCTCACCTCTGCTGTATCCTCACTGTGGCTTAATCTCTTATTTCTCTTACTTTCTAGGATATTTGTCAAAGCAATTCCACCAAATCTTTTTCACTTTTTTCAAACACCCTGACTGCACCATCCCCAGAGTAGATTATTTACTCTTAAGAGAGTAAATCTCATATGTCCCTAGCCTTAATGAGTTTCATGGTTCCCTTTGTCCTTTCTAACCAAACAAACTTTTTAACCTCATATTTAAGAGCCTCCATGGTTTAGCCTTAACCTCCATGTTCTAGCATGTGTATCTGAGGATCTCCAGCCTGTTAAGGATCTCTTGTTTTCAGAGTAGATCTTGATTAACATTAATGTCAGGAGGTGGGAGGGTGGGGTAGAGGATGGAAACTAATGCTGGGTGTTGCATAATAAAGAAATCCTCAGAGATTCAGGACATTATCCTCTCTCAGAAACATCCCTGGAGGAATAATGGCTGCTATGAATTCCGATATGTTCCTAGGAGAACAGTTAGTTTCTCTTTGTTCTTGTCAAAACAAGATGGTTGTGTTCACAGGGTGGGATCTCAGTATCATTAGAGCCCCAACTAAAGTTTTTTTTTTTTTTTTTATTTGACAGTGACTATAACATCAACACCTTCTTTGATGTCAGCCCAGTATGGTGCTGTGCCAGCTATTTTCTGACAGTTGCCTTGAATTTTTTATTATTGTATAAAGCAAGAAATGACCTTTGAGGATTTCAGTATCTGTTTGATGTATGTGTTCATTCATATACTTTTCCAACTACCATTTTAAAAGTCAAGAAATGAACCTAAGAGTTTAGTGAGAAAAGAGCTTCTGTTGTTTTGGTTTGCTTGTGAGTTTTTACTTACAAAGTACAGATTAAATGCAGTTTGTATTTCAGATGTAAATTATATATTTTTATTGCATATGCATATGTAATCTTGTCTAACACATCAAGAAGGGATAAAAAATATCTTGAGGATGTGATAAAACTTTTTGGAGGAAAGAAAATTTACACTCTCATAAATTAAGTAATAAAATTAGCATTCTGTCATAACTTTTGAACTTGAAATAAAACATCTTAAAATGAATAAGCTCAAAAGAATTTTAAAGACAGTTGGCTTTTAGGCCAGCATCAATATGAGTATGATTGAATCATTAATTTTTTACAGAATTTCCTTTTGATATTTCCATTTTGTTATTTTATTTTTATTTGTTTATTTTTATTTTGTATTTTTTTATTTTTTATTTTTTTTATTATACTTTTAAGTTCTAGGGTACATGCTGCAGTACCGTGCAGGTCCCTTCCCGTCGTACAATATGTAGTACTTAATGGCCATGTTGGTGTGCTGCCACCCACCCAACTCGTCAGCACCATCAATTCCTCATTTATCATCATGTATAACTCCCCACAGTGCCAATTCCCATCCCTCCTCTCCCTCCCCCATGATAGCCCAGTGTGTGATGATCCCTTCCGAGTCCAGGTTGATCTCATTGTTCAGTTCCCACCTATGAGCTGAGACATGCCCCGGGTGTCTTGGTTTTCTCTTCTTGCTGATAGTTTGCCAAGAATGATGGTTTCCAGTGCATCCATGTCCCTACAAAGGATTGCAAACTCATCCTTTTTTATGGCTTGCTTGTATTCCGAATGGGTGTATATGCTGCACATTTTTCTTAATCCAGTCTGTCACAGATGGACATTTGCGTTGATTTCCAAGTCTTTGCTATGTGATAGTGCCGCAATTACATACGTTGTGCATGCTTGTCTTTAGTAGCGTAGGAATAATTTCATAATCCTTTGGTATATACCAGTATGGGATGGCTGGTCATATCGGTACATTCTAGTTCTAGATCCTTGAGGAATTGCCATAACATGTTTTCCATCATAACCAAGACGAAGAACCCATTATTATTCTCAATAGGATGGCGAAAAGGCTTTTGGACAAAATTCAACAGCCTTCATGCTAAAAACGCCCCTCATAAATCTCGGTATTGATGAACCGCTACCTCAAAATGCATAAGAGGCTTATTTCGATGACAAACCCACAGCTAAATATCATTCTGACATGGGCCAAAACTGGAAAAATCTCCCTTTGAAAACTGGGCCCCAAGACAGGGGATGCCCTCTCTCACACTCCTATTCAACATTAGTGTTGGAATGTTCTGGCTAGCGCGCAATCAGGCAGAGCAAGAAATCTAAGGCGTATCCAGTTAGGAAAGAAGAAGTCAAATTGTCCCTGTTTGCAGATGCTGATGTATATTTTAGAAAACCCCATTGTTAGCCCAAAATACGCCTTAAGCTGAAAGCAACTTCAGCAAAAGTCTCAGGTATAACAAAGGATGGTGCAAATCTGTTTCCATTTATATGAGAACTTATATAATTTCATGTCTTGACTATTGACATTACTTCTTTGCTGATTTTTTAAAAAAAATCTTACAAATCAAAATTTGTAATCTTGTCTTTAGAAAATTTCCTAGCTGCAGAGATGTATGGCATAAAAATTGAACCATAGTTAGAATTGGTTCAGGCATCACTTTTACTGTGGTAGTAGACACATCTAGCACACTGATTGGTGGTTACTAGTTTCCTACTTCCTTACGATATTATTTATTTGTTCTTTAGAAAAGCAACAAGTACAATTTGAATATATTTTTGGCTTCCAGGTTTTTCCTTAAGATCTGATGTTATATTATGTTGTAATTCTCAAGCTCAGTTTCCCTTCTCAATCATGGGTTGATTTTTCTGGTGAAACTCTTCCATCCTGTTTATTAGGACAATATATTGGTTCTTCATAATGTTCTGTTGCTTGTTTCTTGGTTTTGCATATTGTTATTTAGTGTTAAATCTAATCAAGGGGAAAATTAATTAATATCTATCAAAATATTATTTCTCTTAAATTTGCCATTTTAATTTTATCAGTAAAATGTGTTAATGACTTTCACAAAATTATGAAAGACTTCTGTTAGTGTTAATAAGTTAACATACTTGGAGAGAGACTTGGAATATATTTAAATGTAAGCTTTTAAGCAATTTTAACAATATTATTTAAAATTGAAATAAGATAATGTAGGTGCAAGTGAGTAGAAACTGCTGCTTAGAGAAATTAAAGGACTTCTCCAAGATGACAATTGTAGTCTATTCTCGTGGCTATAACAGAATACCTTATACTGGGTTACTTGTAAACAACAGGAATTTATTTCTCACAGTTCTGGGACGTCCAGACTGAAGGCAGCAGTAGATTCGGTGTTTGGTAAGGATTGCTCTCTGCTTCCAAGATGGCGCCCTGTCGCTGTGTCCTCCCATGATGGAAGGTGGGAGGGGAAAAAGAATGGACAGCTCCCTCACACCTCTTTTATAAGATCATTAATCCCATTTGTGAAGACTCTACTCTCATGATGTAATCACCTCCTAAAGGCCCTACCTCTTAATGCTATCACATTGGCAATCAAGTTTCAACATTCAGACCATAGCAATGACACAGCTAGCTGCTAAGATTTCATTCTTGTTCTGATATTGTTTCTTCCTGCTCACACATCCTCTTCAAATAAATAAATGGCACACACACCACACCGCATATAGAATGCTTTCTACTTCAGTGATGATGTAAGATAACGTACTTGTTGATGTTTGTTAGAAAAGTATACTGCAGTGGATTAGATCTAAACTAACAAGACAGGGAAATTCATGAACAAATTTGGTCTGACTTGCTGAAAAGTGCTTCTTGTAGGATTGCTTTACTGTTCAGCAATGTGTCATAAGCGAGCTTTATCCAGATGCAGTGTCACTCAGGACAGCTATTTTTACTCTTGAATAAGCTCACCTCACAGGATTATGGTGGTTCCCATAATTATACTGAAAATTTTTATCACTAAGGCGATCTGTCTTCCCAAAGTTTTTCTTCTGAACTTAGGGAAACTCTGTGCATACGTATTTGTGTGTATGTTTGGGTTGGGGGTGCAGTTAGAGAAGTAAGGTGGGTAGGGTGATGGCTATTTCTCCACTCTAGTATTAACCAGTGTTTCCATGAGCCCTGAAGGTTCTAAGATGCTTACAAAATTTGAGGGAGTTGCAGAATGAGAGTCAGGACACATAACACAGACATGTAGAGTGCGTAGAGTGCATCAAAATGAACAAATGAGATCAAGCATGGTGTGTGTGCATTTGGCGTAACATCACAGGCAGCTCTCTCTGCCTGAGAAGATTAAGGGAAGTCAACCCCAAGTCATGGCCTCAAGTTATGCAACACATTTTTCTTTTACATCCAATTGTGTCAGGGTTTCATATTGACTCTAGAAGATCAGAAATGATCATTTTTGGCTAGCAACCATAATCTGTCTAGTTCCCATATCTACACAGCTGGCCCTGCTGTATTTTGAGAGGTTTTGGGAAGGGTTTATGCTCCACCCTTGGCTAGAATTATGTTATCTTGTCTTAAGTGTCTAAGTGTGACTGATTTGTATTTGAATATATAAAAAGTCTGGGCTGCCCCAATGTTCCCTTTTTAACAGAGAATGCCTAATGTAATTTACTTAATGTAATATCCGACAAAAAGGGCTGGCACAGTCTTTCTATTTCTGTCAATGTGTAGGAATAGAAACAAATATCACAAGTGCTTGGTCAACTTGACAATGACTTTCAATTGAAGTTTTCTATCACAGGTTGGGCTTTAAAAATCTCTTACAACAATTATTGCAATAGCATCCACTGTGAACAGTCTTTTTATAAAATTCAAATTTAGTAGAAAAAAATATGACTCAGTTATTTGGCAAATATTGGTGTGAATACTAAAATGAACACATTTCTCAATCTTGGCCACACACTGATGTATGTTTTTCTGTAGAAAGGTTTTCATGGTACCAATTTGAAATAAATTATATGATATAGTACATTTTCTCTATTCTCAAATGGGGAGATCAATATGGAAAATGTCAAAAGGAACCTATGCACAAAACTTCAACACATTTTCCAACTTGCAGAAGGACTGAGGGCTCCTGTTAGCATGACCAAGAGACAAAGTGGAGAAGGCTGCAGAATACAATTACAAATGTTCATTAAGGTGTGGATATTTTTTAGCAAAAGCAAAAAATAAAATTACTTATTTTATGACAGTGTATTTATATAAGCAAAATAATTATGTCTATATTGTGTTCTTGGGGAGATAGTGGATGCTACATCCTGGGCCAAAGAAGCTTCTGTGTAAGTGTGTGTTCATGTTGCAAGATTCGGGGAGAATACAAATAAATAAGAAATAACAGAACACTGTGATGTGTACTATATTAGTGGGTGAGACCAGGGTGCTAGGTCTAGTGTTCATTTGGGGAATACCTAACCCAGCATTAGGAAGAACATTCAGGGAGGAATTCTTGAAGGTAATAACTCGTCATCTAAAACTTAAAGAATGAGTACAATTTAGGCAAAGTAGAAGAGTTAAGGGTAGAGAGAAATAATTGCCAATGATGTTCCTGGATGTGGTAACACCATTGCTAGGCCAAAGGTAAAAGAAAAAGCGTGGTTTGTTCAGGGAACACTTTTCTTCATAAAAGATCTGATTTTCAGTGGTTTTATACAAAATTTAATGTAAGAATAGGTAGAATCATTAAAATGATTGGATTCACTTTTTTTTCAATTAGCTTTTTTATGTAACATGACTTTCCCAGTTTTTTGAGTCAGTAGTTGAAAGTATGAATTTTCAGCCTAATTGATTGCTCTTTAAGAGTATTGTGGCTCTTCAGCATAATTGATTTCATCTCTGAAATTGGTTTTGCAGGCTTTTACATGTGTTGCCACTAACTTCAAGTATACAGCTGGTCATTTATGTAAATTGTCCATTTGAATAAAACAATAACCTTTTACAATAATTTATATCCTTTTGCTATGTTTTTCTACCAAGATCTCTGATTTTAGTTTCCTCTCTGATCTCTTTTGTTAGTTAAGAGATATTTTGTCTTCCCCATGTGTGACATGGCAGAGAAGCTGTTAAAATGATTTATTGCTGTTCTTAAATATGATGGCATACGAATAGCATTTTCCAGATTTATTTGTTCAGAAAATGTGTTCTCAACTCCGTGATACAATCTACTTAATTAGAAATGTAGGTTTGTGAACTTTGGCAATTGTATATTTAGCGACTGCACTGACAGATCTTGGTTTGAGGTACTTTAGCTTGGCTTTAATTAACTGAGGCAAAATATCATAAAAATGCCAACAAATAGATTTTTTGGTTTTCTTTCTTCAGAGAAGAAAATCAGAGGACTTTCCTTAAACTTTTTTTTTAAGTTTAGGAAAAGCCCCCCTTTTCTGCTGCCCCTTGGAGAGCTGAATCAATAAGTCACATGTTCTTTTTTTGTTTCTTATTGTCTAAGTATGTACCAGAATTGCTTCACAGGACAATTTAAAATTATTTTTTTTTAAAAAAGCTCTATATAAGCTGGGCGGTAAGTTCTGGTTGAGAGCCAAATTGCCTTTGTGATCTTGGACAAATCACTTAACCTCTTTGTGGCAAAGTATGTTTGCTCCATTCATTTATTGAATCAAAATGTATTGATTGTTTACCATGTGCCTTGTGTTATATTCAACTTTTCAGGGGAACTTAGGAGTGAATTTTAGAACTTAGAAGAAGAAATGAGACACATACAAAAATTGTTATTAGACAACACATACACACACATGTAATTAATTCAGGCAAAGCAGAACATTTTAAGTACTAGGAGAGACTTAATATAAGCTGCAGTGAGACTTCTTGGGATAAGTAATTCATTTTGAGTTGATGTCAACACAGATTTCAGGAGGGAGGATCTGGACTAGTTTTCTAATAGAGTTTGGGTTCAGGAAGATGTAGAGAGAAGACGAAATGGTGTTGGAATCTGAAAGAACCACTTTAATGTAAGCCTTGTTGCTAGGAAACTTGGAACTTGGAAGGAAACTAAGGTTGAAAATTAACATTGGTGGCAGATCATTGATCTTGAACACAAAACAGGGGTTTAGTGTATATTTTGTAGAACTTCTCTGAGATGTCATTAAGGATTTGGCTTTGGCAAGACATTGATTCAAGTGCTTTCTCTTCTACGTACTAGTTAAATGCTTTAAGTAAGTCAAACTAACTCTTGAGAAACTTGCTTTCCTCATCTATAAAATGATAATAGCCATCTCATCTTTCTGTGTTTCTGTAAGAATTAAGAATAGCATGCATAAAGAGACAGTCACATAGTAGTTGTTCACTTAGTATTAGCAATTGTTATCTATACAATGAAAGGCTTTTAACAAGTGAATTTTTTTTTTTTTTTTTGAAACTGAGTCTTGCTCTGTCACTCAGGCTGGAGTGCAATGGCACATTTCTCAGCTCCCTGCAACCTCCACCATCTGGGTTCATGCGATTCTCGTGCTGCAGGCTCCCGAGTAGCTGGAACTACAGGTGTACATTGCCACACCTGGCTAATGTTTGTATTTTCAGTAGAGATGGGGTTTCACCATGTTAGCCAGGCTGGTCTCGAACTCCTGACCTCAGGTGATCCTCCCACCTTGGCCTGCCAAAGTGCTGAGATTATAGGTGTGAGGCATTGCGCCCAGCCTTAACAAATGGATTTCAAGTTTGGTTTCTTTGTCATGTTTCTGTGATCTCTATGTGATATATTTGCTCAGAATATCATAGAATTGCAGAGTCCAAGGGAACCTTAGAAGTTTTCTAATCCACTGCCTGTTGAGGGCGAATGTCCCCTTTACAACCTTCCTGATTTTATTCTGTACTGTCATGGGCCTCTGGGAGAACTTACAGTTATGAGATCATTCACTCTTTTCCAAAATCAGTCCTTTCCATTGCTGAATACTTAATGGCTTGAAAAGTTTTCTATCTAGTGGTCTGAGATTCTTTGCCTTGTAACGTTCGTACATTAATTCCCTAACTCTTATTTCAGAGATAACAAATGACAGCAACTCTTCACAGGTCAAGCCTTAAATATTCAGCATAAATATGTGACTTCCTTTCATGGGTTCCCCCTGTGTCCTTTCACTTCTAGACCAAATATCCTTGGTCTTTCATCTACTCATCCTGTGCTATGATTGAAAGATTCTTCACTTTTATGGTTGGCTTCCTTCGGCTGCACTTCAATTTTTAAATATCTTTTTTAAAAAAACTATTATTCCAGAACTAAATAATGTCCCACTGATGAGATCTATTCAGAGCTAAGTACAACAAATCTTGCTCAATCTAGAATCTAGACCAGTGTCACTGCCTGTTGCCTATGGAGTTTTAAAAATGCACAAAGCCAAGTCCAATCCAAAAATATTCTGATTCACTAGGTCTGGATTTGGGCCCAGATATTGGTATTTTAAAAAAGCGCCACAGAAACAATAGGAACTTTCATTCATTGCTGGTGAAAATACAAAATGGTGAAAATACAAAATAATGAAAATGCTTTGGGAGACAGGGAGTTAGCGACAAAACTAGATATACTCTTACCCTAAGATCCAGCAATCATGCTTCTTGGTATACACCCAAATGAACTGAAAACTTATGTTCTCATAAAAACCTGCACATGGATGTTTATAGATTTATTCATAATTGCCCAAATTTGGAAGCAGCCAAGATGCCTTTCAGTAGGTGAGTGAATAAATAAACTGTGGTAAATCCAGACAATGGAAAATTATTCAGTGCTAAGAAGAAATGAGCTATCAAGTTAGAAAAAGACATGGAGGAAGCTTAAATAAATATTACTAAGGGAAAGAAGCCAACATGAAAAGGTTATATGCTGTGTGATTCCAATTATATGACATTCTGGAAAAGGCAAAACTATGGAGACAGTAAAAAGATTAGTGGTTGCCAAGAGTTTCAGGGAAGAAGGGATGAATAGGCAGAGCATGGAGGATTTTTAGGGCAGTGAAGCTATTCTGTACAATATTGCAATGCTAGGTATATGTCATCACATATATGTCAAAGCCCATAGAATGTACATCAAGAACAGACCCATAGTAAGCTATGGACTTTGAGTGATAATGATGTGTCATTGTAGATATCCATTGTAAAAAAATATACCAATCTGTTGTAGTCGGGTAGAGAAGGAGTTCAGTCTATTGACAGTATCAGGGTTGTGTGTTGTAGTGGAAGGGGATATATGACAACTCTGTGTATTTTCCACTCAATTTTGCTGTGAACATAAAACTACTCTAAAATAAAAGTTACTAATTAAAAGCTCTGCACATAATTTTGATATCTATCTGGGGCTGGAAGCCATAAATCTAGACACTATACTCAATTAATGAAGGTAAGATACCATAACGTTTATTGCAGCCATATAACACTATTCATTATATACCAGATTTGGAAACTGTTAAAACCAGCAGGACTCCTTTTTAGATCTTTCCAAAATTTGTACACTGCATTTTCTGGGACATAAATCTATGGCTTTACGTTTATACTTATTACACCTCATCCTGGCCATTTCTAGCCATTATTCTATACTACCATTGTTATTTACAATTTCATGTGCCTAATTCACATTATCCTAAAAATTCATTAGTTCTGGGTAGGCAATCCAAAATGATAAATTTTACAAAAGCTATTAATTCAGGTCTGTTCTTTATCATACTCTTTTCTTATGATTATAATGTATTGTCCTTACTCATTTATATTTGACATATCTATTAGTATGCCTAATACTTCGAATCACCTTCCCTTTCTAAATTATAATAATCCATGCCCACAGAGTTTGGAGCTGATAGAGAATGAGCTCGGAATGCCGTAGAGTAAGAGAAGGAGCCTCCACTTTTAATCAGTAAAGTTAGGTATCTTACAGCTGTTATCAAGGATCTTATAAGATGATATTGCTGTAGCTTAGTTGGGATGATTTTGGCTGCCAGTATTAGGATCTCAACTTAGAGTATCTTAAATAATAAGAGGATTAATTGTCTTACCTAGCAAGAACGCTAGAGGTAAGGCAGTTTCAATTTTGTTAACTCTGCAGCTTTCTAATGTCATGAAAATCTTACTTTATTTTCATCTTTCTACTCTACCATCTTCAGCAATTCCTTTCAGGCTATTGCTTCAGGCTACCTCCTTTATGGTCCCAAAATGGCTGCTACAGTTTCATAACATGTAGACATGGCAACATTGAGGAGCAAAAGAGGAACTCTTTCCTCTTCATCTCTGTTTAGAATCTTCTCATCAGACTTTCTCTCTTGTCTCATTCATTCATCTGCACTATATCATATGCCCCAGAATAACGCAATCACTAGCAAGAGGATCTGGACAAATTATGATTCCCCTCCAGGGTCTAGGACTGGGACTGGATCTAGAGATGAGGCCATTGGAGGATTTGATACCTAGTAAAAATTGGGGTTTAATGAACAACACCTAAACAAAATCGAGATTCTGTGAGCAATAACAAAGGTGTTTTTGGGAACAATTTCTGGGTGAGAAACTACCAATGTTTGTTACACTATTAAAGCTCGAAAACCTTTTCTATTTTTAAAGAGTATATATTGTAATTATGCTACTAAAAATATTCTCCAAATAGTTGAGATTCTGGCTTTTTGCTGAAGACCAAGCAGATATTTTATAGGGCAAAGTTAACAGGATAAACTATTATACTGATCACATGTTAGTATTTTATTTCTCTTAAAAGCAAATTAATTAAAGCCAGTTTAAAAAAATAGTTTATGAATGGCTCCAGATTAATTTTATGTCTGTGATTGTTGGCTTTATGTAGAGTATTCCATCCTTTCTCAGAAGGGACTTTCAGCCCTCAGAAGTAAGAGTTTCTTTATTTTTTTTCTTTAATCTGTTTTACAATAACTCTTTAAAAGGAGTCAAAATTACAGCTTTGTGATTGGAAGTAATGGAAAAATAGGACTAATTGAGACTGCTGACAGAGGAAAGCATCTTGAAGAGGAAATATAATTTTCAATGAGCTGGATAGTTAAGCACAAATTAAAAATTTGTTTGAAAAAGTTCATATGAAGTCAATACAATATTATTTTTAATTGATCCTAGTGAAATATAGGGTCCAGAAACAGACAATGATATAGACATAGAATGTAGTCTGAGGAATTCATGCACTGTAAATCACTCAATGCCCTTCAGAAAGAAAACTCTAGGTGAATGAAAGTAACTATTATTTAATTTCAATGCTAACTTAAATAAAAGATTAGCAGATTTATGAGGATGGATAGAAATGTGTACGACCTATAGAAGAAAATGGGATCAATCATCAGAATGAGAGTTCCCATTCATTGTGATTGAAGTATGTGTGCAGGAGTCACCCACATTATTTCATTTAATCCTTACAACCCTTTGAGGCAGGTGCAATATGAAGCAGGTATAAATCATAAGAAATTAAGTAATTATAAATTGTGATGTGCCATACAAATGCAAGATATTGTTAGTCCATGTTTTTCTGCACACATGTCAGTCTATTGCTGGGCCTGCTAGCTCCTTTCAATTCTAATGTGAATACACAAAAAGTCCATGGATCGGAGTTTAGCTATATAAGAATCATTAAGCAATTTTATCTGATGCCTATTCTCAATACCTCATCATATTTAATAAATTCACTAAATCAGGAATGAGTTTCCAATCAAATTCACTAGTCAAACCACATTTTGAAACTGAATCCGTTCATGTTACAGATATGGGTATATTTTAAAGTTGGCAAATGAGTACAAGAACCCCCATACCCTGAGATAATAACTTTGAATTTTTTAAAACAAATTTTTGATTTGGGAAAGAATATATTTTGCTAAGTAACATAGACCTGTGTTTAAAATGCTACTGCAAGGATTTTTAAAGACTGGATATGGCGTAACTGTTAAAAAAAATACGACATGATAGTGAATATTGGCGTAGGCAGGGAGGAGATACAGAATGAAAGAAAAAGCAGGTATATACCACAACATGCATTAGGTTTATTCACATATAGACACATGATTTGGGTTCCAAGCAATTCTTTTTGTTGCTTTATTACTTGGGGTCACTGTTACTTCAGCCCAAATAAAAAAGCTCACTAGCAAAAGAAGCCCTAGAGAACAGCAGGACTCATTTACTTGACAAATTGAATGCGAAAGAAACCCGTAGCTAATAATATTTTCGAGTTATGTTTGAGAATCCAGGGAATTACTAAAGGTATAAAGGGAAATTCTGAATGAAAAATTCACGCTCATCATTCCAGATCAGCAAGTTTGGAAACAATCACAATTGGCATCTGTGGCGTTAAATACGAACTTACTTGGAATTGCACCATTGTGATTCTGATTTTTCAGTTGCTGAAGGTGGAAATCAGTCACGAAAGTAGTGCCTTCTAGGCTTTTCTTAAAAATTATTAAGAGCTGGATTGGGCATTTGTGAAAAAAGGAAGGAAATGAAAGAAAGTAGAAGGAGAATTATACTTGAGATTTCCAGAAAGTGGTAAATGCTATCTTCAGAGTGTTTAAAATAAAATTACATGTAATAAGTATACTAGCTTTTTGTAGTAATTTGCACAAAAAAGATATGATATTGTTCTTAATATTTTCTTTGTCATAGTCATACTGATACAAAGTTCATCTTTTTTGTACATAGGGAAAACTATTTAAAATATTTTATTTCTTCTTTGAGAAGCGTATTCTACTATAGGTGAGGTTTCAACAGTAAAATTAATCCTTAAAATAAATTTATGGAAGCTTTCGGGTTATCTCTATTTGAAAAGACATATACTCCCAAGTGTCCCTAGATCACAGTAAGCCTTAAATCTAGTCAAGAGCAAATGGAGAGAGAGGGGAATCAATATGAACATTTGTTTTGAGAGATTCTCCTGTTTTGAGAGATTCTCCTGACCTGGTCTTCATCATACCAGCTGGATTGCTGATGTTGAAATGACAATCAGTATGTTAATAGAAAATCAATTATAGCTTCACTATAAAGTAGGTTCAAGAGTATGAGTAATCCAACAATATCAGGCTAGCTACCAAGTAATGTTGGATATATTTAAATATTGTATGATAACGAGAATGACAAAGACATACTACATCATTATTGTTGACCACTCTTCCATGTACATTTATAAGTTTAACCTTGAAAAAAGTAAGCATTTGAAATAAAATTGTCACTTTATTATAACAAGATATAACTAATTGGTATAAGTCCAAATCTGGTTGGTGTAAGAACGGTGTTATAAAACTATTGTGTTGAGTATTTTTTAAACATTACATCTCAGTAAAATGCTTATTCTTACTAAAACGTTCTGATTCTGTCAGAATAAAGGCTTTATCGCATGTCTTGAGACTTGGAGCTCTCCTCTGCACAGAGCTGCTTCTGCCTAGGCAGGGTGTGCAAGAAATTATTTATACACTTCTGAACCAGATCTATAGATCCTCACTCTATGCCTGGCTCAAAGAGATATTTAGGAAGTGCTTCCTGGGTCACTGAATTCTAGTAACTCTCTATTAATACATGCTGTTCCTTCCTTTGTTCATAGGAAAAAAGGAAAATTTGCTTTTCTTCAAAGACCTCTCAGAGGATGTACAGGAAAATGTGGCCGATAAAGAAGACACATCCGGTCTTCCTTTGTTGGGGAATTTATAGGAGGTAGAGTCTCAGCTGTCACGCCGCTAGTAACTGATAATGTAAAATACGATATTATGTGAAGAATTACAGAGGATCTGTAAGATTCCTGTACAACTCTTGCTGCCTGACAGCTGCATTCTGTAACTCTTCCAAGGACAAAAGAAGGACTCATTAAGTCCAGAATTTCCCCAGCTGGTTGCTTAAAATCAAACAGTAAAGCTGAGAAAGGACAAAGCTTCTCTCTTCTCCTCCAGCAACCAGCAGGGTGTTCACTTTTGACACATGAAAGACACATACTTTCAAGCCTTAGGGACAGAAGCTTGGGCAGAAATTCAGGTTGTGATTCTTGAGTCTAGAGAAGTTAGATCTGGAGAAAATCAGTAGTTGGGGAAACTGAAGACCCGTGTGACAATTCAAGCCTATCTTTAGGAGACGATTGCCAGGGCAACTTCCTCCTGGATCAGAATTTTATTTCCTAGGCCCACATCCCCTTGCCTGTGAGGCACCTTTGGCCTCCTAAATCTCTGCTCTCGACAGGGAACAACTTAATTTTCTTTTTCAGCTGGATGTGATTCACTGATCTTCACCTTATGTGGCTAGCTTCCATTCTACAGCTCTAAAAAAAGTCTACTTCCTTAAGTAGGTCTTAGAGGAAACTTCAACTTAGATGCCTCTAGGCTTATAGAGTTTGTGTTTTAGCTTTATATATTACAAGACAGGCCCCTAGATAAAAATAAAATAGAATTATACGTTCCAAAAATGTCAAGTTGTTTAAAATTTAAACTTTTTAAAAAAGTGGTTGTATACAAGATATGATATGCTTTGGAGAGGGTGAAATAAATTTCAGAAATACTTGGAAAAATACTAAAGTAGAGACATGGAAAGCAGAAATATGCAGAGTGAAGCAGCATCTAGGCTGGCAATGAGACAACTCAGATTGTCTCTTTTGGACAGTGCATCAGGCCTTGGGGACAGTTTTGTAAGAGGTTGTCTCTTCTCTGTGCCTGAGTGATATTGTGTAATGATTGAAAAAATTATTGTGTCAAATGTGGAATAAGTGATAGAAACGTGTCTATCACATCACTGTTCTCTGATGGCTGACTGGTATGTTCCGGCTGACTTCAAGACAGCCGAGACTCTTTCATCATAGCTCCATATACTCCAGGCAGAAGCTATCTGCTTAGAAGACAATCTTATTGAATAGAGCATGGCATATTAATAGAATCACAGAATCATGTGTCTTGAGGAGGCCATTAGGAAATGTGAATTTGAAAAGCAGAGTGTTACTGCTTCTTGAAGATTTTCAGGGATGCATATTACATAGGTTTTTGGGGTAAAAGAGAGAGAGTGGAAAGAAGGTATGTGTTCGGAGATGCTTTTATATCTTATAGGAAAATACATCTCGTTTGCCTATTTAAACTCATTTTGTATTGCACAGTCCTCCACAGATATATTGCAAAAGTCAGCTAATCAGCATCTCTCTCCTTAACACTCCCTCTCCATACTTGAGGTCAATTGTCATCATCAGTCTTGTTTTTTTTTTTTTTTTTTTTTGCCACAGTTAACTCCATTACTTTGGCTTTTTATGAAAACAAGGAAACAAAACTTTCTGTTTGCCCATTAATTCACATATAGTATTCTTAGAGCTCATTTTTAACATATGATGAATGCAACTACCTTCACATAGTTCTAACATGGAGCTTACATGGACCCCTTTTTGTCATAATTCTTCTCAGTATTTCTCAACATCGTGCTATTTTTCCAGCTGTACTCAAAATTTGCTATTGGGCTACAATGTACTTAGGTCTTTCTACAATAATTGTATTTAGTTCTTTTGCATACTGTATGAATTCCTAACTCTTCTACTTTTTGAGAATTTTCCTTATTAAGTTTTCTCTTCTGATATTTTACATTTAGTCTCCCTGTTTCTAGGTTCTCCCATGTGTTTCACATTAAATGATCTAAAAGACAATAGTATTGGTCATAACCCTCCCCTCCTCAGAAATTGTTTAAATAATGTTTAAATTCTATAACTTGGCAACCAAGACTGCTCATTATCCGACTTAAGAGTTACTCAGCATTCACTTCCAATCTGATCAGACCCATCTGCCAAGGGGCCCTTGGAATTGGATCCCTCAGTCTTTCCTCTGTGTTTATTCTGCTCCAGCACCACCTGTTCTCAGACCTCTTCCCATTACATCCAGGTGATTTGAAACCCACCCAAGCTTTGTTCCCAGTTTATGTGCCACTTTCTTAGTGGAAAACTCTTCTATATATCTACATACATATGACAAACTATGAGTGAGAGTTATTGGTGGCCATAAATGTTAGGTTTAGTGAAAGAGACATCCTTCCTGACACTTGTCATTAAAAAAAATTGCATATTCCATCCACTTGGTAAATGACAGATTTTTTAATGATTCTCCTTTCATTAGGCAGTTTGGTTATGTTTTACTATTTTCAATTATAATGGTGTTGTACCCGTGATTACACCTGTGAAGTCTTTTCTGTATTTTTCAGTCTCTGTATCATTAGTTCATCTGCTTTGTGATTTATCTGAAGAAAGTTGGCCTTTGAACACTTACATATTCCCTAAATATTTTGTAGGATCATTTTTATCCACATATATATTGATATTCTATATATCATGGTTTTATCTTTAATATATTACATTTTAGTATGCAATTTTAAAATGTACTTAATGTATCTTGTGTCTAATAATTGTGCTTCATCTCTTTAAGAGTCAAGATATTGTCTCATTTTCAGATGGGATGAAAATTCTGTTTTGTATTAAAATTGATTTTAATTATTTGATGCTTTTGAAATGCATGGCCATGAGGTGGTGAATTATGAGTTTATAAAAGTTTCTCCACAATGACATCTTTAGTAGTAGTAATGATTTTTCATCTATTATTGTGTTGCTCTGATTTGGGATTTATTAAAGTTTTATAATTGATTTATTTTCTTGACTATCTGTTCTTTTGTATTAATTTAGTTTTCTATGTCGAATACTTATCGTTTCAGTAATTTTCACTTTGTAATATAGGTTAACATCACATAAATGTGTCACAGCCTTAATATTATTCTTACATAATTTTATCTGGGTTAGTCTTCCGAAAGAATTGTATCAGCACTGTGTAATACTGTTGTTCTTGTAATCCTATTAATTTTTATGTTACATAGCAAAGTGGACACAACTTTAGAATTATTCATTGTTGTATTTTAAGGTGAACTGGATCTTTTATCAAGTGGATACCTCTTTATCCCCAGTACTACTTTTAGTCTTAAAATGGATCCTTAAAATGATGGCTAAATCATTTTCTTTTACTTCTTTTAATTGGTTTACTCTTTTGATTCATCCTTTGTATCCAATATTCCTTTGTAAGTTTGACTCTTTTGAAGACCTATTGTTAGATTTACTTGGTTACTTTTTTGAAGTTAGAAACTTCATTTTTTAAAGAACACATTTAAACTATATATATGTGTGTGTATATATATACACATATACACTCAAATATATATACAAATATATATATACACACACACACACACACACACATATATATATATATCTGAGACAGAGGCGGGAGAGCAGTGACACAATATCAGTTAACTGCAACTTCTCCTCCCAGGTTCAAGTAATTCTTGCGCCTCAGCCTCCCAAGTAGCTGGGATTATGGGTGTGTGTCACCACACCTGGATAATTTTTGTATTTTTAGTAGAGACGGGGTTTTGCCATGTTAGCCAGGCTGGTCTCAAACTTCTGGC
This sequence comes from Rhinopithecus bieti, assembly GCF_001698545.2. Classification (NCBI taxonomy): domain Eukaryota; kingdom Metazoa; phylum Chordata; class Mammalia; order Primates; family Cercopithecidae; genus Rhinopithecus; species Rhinopithecus bieti. The sequence continues at coordinate 261,605 of NW_016818998.1, forward strand.
CACAAGTGGTCTGCATGCCTTGTCTTCCTAAGGTGCTAGTATTATAGGCCTGCACCATTGTGCAAGGCCTGTCTTAGCTAATATTTTGAAAGTCCTTCTGCTGTTATTTTGTGTTTCCAATTTGTCTTTTGTCTTTTTTCCCCTTGTACTTTTGTTTTCCTCTTTCTGCCTTCTTTCTTGGTGGGAAAGTTTCCCATTACTATTAAAGTTCTTTAATAGAGGGAAGAATATCATTCAATTTTCTTTTCTTTTTTTTTTTCTGATTCAGTTTGCATAAGTTGAGTTGTTTAGAAAATGTCCATTCTATTTGTTATTAAATTAATTGACATAAAGTTGTTCATTATATTTTATTTTCCATTTAATATCAGTAGAATCACCAGCACTATATATTCTTTAATTATTAACTTTTATAATTTTTGTTTCTTCTTTTTTTCTGGTTGCTGGGAGTTTACCAATTCTATTAAACTTTTCAGAGAACTAACTTGTGTTTTTAAATTTTCTCTATCATTTGTCTATTTAATTCTTTGGCTTCTGTTCTGATTTTTAATATTACTTTTCTTTTCCTTACTTTGATTTAAATTGCTCTTCCTTTTTTCATTTTTTTTAAGTAAGAAACTTAGATTTTATTTTCTAGTAGAGATAGGCATTTAAAGCTACAAATCTCCTTCTAATCACCATGCTAGTTGTGTCCTCTATTACGCTGTTGCATTCTTAACATTAAGTTTCAAGCATTTTCTAAGTTTCTTTGTGATTTCTTCTTTGGTCTATGGGTTATTTAGAAGTGGGTTATTTAATTTTTTAATTGGTTGGGCTTTTTCTATATATATAGTTATTATAGATTTTTAAGTTAATTTCAATTTAGGAAGAGAACATACTTTGTGAAAATTCATCCTTTTAATTTTTTCAAAATTCTACTTTAAGTGCTGGGGTATATGTGCAGAATGTGCAGGTTTGTTACATAGGTATACATGTGTCATCGTGGTTTGCTACACCCTATCAACTCGTCACCTACATTAGGAATTTCTCTAAATGGTATCCCTCCCCTAGCCCCCCAACCCCTCGAGAGGCCCCAGTATGTGATGTTCCCCTCCCTGTGTCCCTGTGCTCTTATTGTTCAACTCTCAGTTATGAGGGGGAACATGTGGTGTTTGGTTTTCTGTTCTTGTGTTAGTTTGCTGAGAATGATGGTTTCCAGTTTCATCCATGTCCCTGCAAAAGACATGAACTCATTCTTTTTTATGGCTGTATAGTATTCCGTGCTGTATATGTGCTACATTTTCTTTATCCAGTCTATCATTGATGGGCATTTGGATTGATTCCAAGTCTCAGCTATTGTGAACAGTGCCACAATAAACATATATGTGCATGTGTCTTTATAGTAGAATGATTTATGGTCCTTTGGGTATATACACAGTAATGAGATTCCTGGGTCAAATGGTGTTTCTAGTTCTAGATCCTTGAGGAATCACCACACTGTCTTCCACAATGGTTGAACTAATTTACTCTCCCATCAACAGTGTAAAAGCGTTCCTATTTCTCCACATCCTCTCCAGCATCTTTTGTTTCCTGACTTTTTAATCAATGCCATGGTGTGAGTTGGTATCTCATTGTGGTTTTGATTTGCATTTCTCTGATGACCAGTGATGATAAGCTTTTTTTCATATGTTTGTTGGCCACATAAATATCTTCTTTTGAGAAGTGTCTGTTCATATCCTTTACCCACTTTTTGATGGGGTTGTTTGATTTTTTCTTGTAAATTTGTTTAAGTTACTTGTAAATTCTGGATATTAGCCACTTGTCAAATGGATAGATTGCAAAAATTTTCTCCCATTCTGTAGGTTGCCTGTTCACTCTGATGATAGTTTCTTTTGCTGTGCAGAAGCTCTTTAGTTTAATTAGATCCCACCCATCAGTTTTGGCTTTTGTTGCCATTGCTTTTGGTGTTTTAGTCATGAAGTCTTTGCCCATGTCTATGTCCTGAACAGTATTGCCTAGGTTTTCTTCTAG
>NW_016818998.1:263698-317095 GCF_001698545.2 Rhinopithecus bieti
GTAATATAGTTTGAAGTCAGGTAGTGTGATGCCTCCAGGTTTGTTCTTTTCCTTAGAATTGTCTTGGCTATGCAGGCTCTTTTTTGGTTCCATAAGAAATTTAAAGCATTTTTTTCTCATTCTGTGAAGAAAGTCAATGATAGCTTGATGGGAATAGTATTGAATCTGTAAATTACTTTAGGCAGTATGGCCATTTTCACGATATTGATTCTTCCCATCCAAAAGCATGGAATGTTTTCCATTTGTTTATATCCTCTCTTTTTTCCTTGAGCAGTGGTTTGTAGTTCTCCTTGAAGAGGTCCTTCACATCCCTTGTAAGTCAATTCCTAGGTATATTATTCTCTTTGTAGCAATTGTGAATGGGAGTTCATGCATGATTCTGCTCCTGTTTGTCTGTTATTGGTGTATAGGAATGTTTGAGGTTTATTTTCTGGTTAGCATATGTCCTATCATGATGAATATCCCATGTGTTTTTAAAGAGAATGTGTGTATAGTATTTGCTGAGTATAGTATTCTATAACTACCAATTAGGCAAAGGTGGTTAGGTAGTGTTATTCAGATTTTTTTCTTAATAAAGAAATAAAGAATAAAGACTTTTCATCTTCTTCTTATATTAATTACTGACAGGCTAGTATTAAAAACCTTCAACAAAGATTGTCAATTTGCTTATTTCTCCCTCTAGTGTTATCAGTTTTTGTTTTATGAATTTTGAACCTCTCTTATTAGGTGCATACATATTTAAGATTGTCAGCAAACTATCGCGAAAACAGAAAACCAAATACCACATGTTCTCACTCATAGGTGGGAACTGAGCAATGAGATCACTTGGACTCGGGAAGGGGAACATCACACACTGGGGTCTATCACGGGGAGGGGGGAGGGGGGAGGGATTGCACTGGGAGTTATACCTGATGTAAATGACGAGTTGATGGGTGCTGACGAGTTGATGGATGCAGTACACCAACATAGCACAAGTATACATATGTAACAAACCTGCACGTTATGCACATGTACCCTAGAACTTAAAGTATAATAATAATAAAAAAAAAAGATTGTCGTATCTTTCTGATGAGTTTACTCTTTTATCATTTTGAAATACTATTTTTGTTTCTTGAAATAGATTTTGTCCTGAGATCTGTCTCATATTAACATAACCACAACAACTTTCTTATGATTCCTACTTATGCTATGTATTATTTCCATCTTTTTATTTTCAACTTATTTGTCTTTTCAAATTTAAATGGACTCTTTTGTAGGCACTCTGATTATACAGGAGACTTTATGGGGATTAAAAAGTGACATCATAATTCTCATAAATTCTCCTGTATAGAGTATTTATTCCAAGGGTTACCAAATGTTTTTTGTAAAGGGCCAGACAGTAAATATGTTAGGTTTTGCAAACCAGTCTTTGTCAAAACTACCAAATTCTGCCATTGTAGCACAAAAGCATTCACAGAAAACATGTGAATGGTCAGGCGATTTTTTCCCACAAATATTTACAAAACAAGTATGCAAAATTTTTCCTACAAGACATAGTTTATTGACTCCTTGTTTAGTTTTAGTATATTTATATTTCTTTTTCTGTTTACCTTTCATGTAATTATACATACGGTTGTGTTCAAGTCTATCATCATCCTATTTGTTTTCCTTTTGTCTTTTGTTTCTGTTTTGTTTTGTTTTTGCTCCTTTTTTGACTATTTTGTGCTAATTGCATACTTTTAAATATTCTGTTTTATTTACTTTATTGACTTCTTAGCTCTTTAAAAAATTTTTATAGTGTTTAAGGTTAATGCTATCCTATTCTCAACTTTTAAAGTCTATTTAGATTCAGTGTTATTACACTTAACACCTAACCCTTCACAGTTCCAGCTCCAAACCTGATAATTCCCACTTCTCAGTTTCTATTCCCATTTCCCAAATATAATAAACATTCAAAAGTAAAATTCTGTTAGCTTGTCCCTTATCCATTGTACATTCTTTTGCACATCTTTTTTTATTTATTAAAAACTCTACCTTGTGAAATTATTATTGCTTTTATAAAAAAATAGCCTATCTTTTAAGAAAATAATAAGGGGGAATAACATCTTATATTTCTTTCTACTTTTATGACTCTTCCCATCTATGGACATGACTTTTCATATAGTATAATTTTCTCTTTTTTTATTTAGCATTTTTTGTAGTTTATGTTTGTTGCAAATAATTTATGATCTTTTGTTTATAATAAAATGCCCATTTTACCTTATTTTTGAAGGATATTTTTATTAGATATAAATTTCTCAAATAAATTTTTTCAGCATGTTAAAGATATTGGCTCATTATTAGCTTGCCTACCTTGTTTAGATGAACAGTAAGCAATTATTTTTTATTATTGTTCCCTGTAGTAATGTTCCTTTTCCTCTGATTGCTTTATCTTTTGTTTTCAGTGGTTTGACCATGACATGTTTGGGTATTTCTTTATTTTGATCTTTTTTAGGATTTTTTCAAATTCTGGATCCTATAAGTTGATTTTTCCCCATCAAATTTAGCATATTTTCAGCCATGATTTCTTTAAATACTTTATATTCTATTTTTTTCTTCCTAAAACTACTATTATACATATGTTAGTTATTGGATATTGTCCCCCATTTCTGTTCATTAAAAAATAAATTGTGCCTTTATCCTTCAGATTGCAGAACTTCAAGTGATTTCTCTTTCATCTCACTGACTCTTCTACTATTTCTGGCCTGCTGTTAAATTCATGTAGTGAATTTTACATTTCATTTATTGTTCTTTCCATTATAGAGTTTCTATTTGCCTTTAAAAATAGATTTCATTTATTTTCTGAGAGTTACCATCTGTTCTTTCATTAAGACTATATTTTCCTTTAATTCTATGAACACAATTTCTTTGGTTTTTTGAGTATATGTTAATAGCTGATTTAAAGTCATCATCTGCTAAATGCAAGAGCCATGCCATCTCTGGGTCAGTTTCTTTTGATGGCTTATTCTTTACTGTGTGTCATTTTATTTTGTCTATCTAGTAATCTAGTAATATAAGTAGTTATATACTGGACATGGTAAAAACGTTTAGTAGATGATCACCTTGAATTCACGTATCCCAGGGTATACATTTTGTTAGGGCAGACCTTTGGAAAACCTTACATGTGTCAAAAGCCACTCTAACTGTTTCACTTAATCTCTGAACTCTATATCTCCTGTAGATCTTGTCAAGATTTAGCTTTAAAGCTTTGTTAGGGTGAATCTAAAACATACCTTATTTTAGCTCATTATCTCTACTCACAAAGCATGACTCATAAAGCAGCCAATTTCTCAGCTGGCTGCCTGGGGTATTAGACTGCATTAATGAGGGATCTCCACTCTGGGTGACATGAACTCCAATATCCACTGTCACTGCTTGACCTCTAATTTCTCTAACATCTCTCATGCATTCTCAATCAGTAGCAGTAACTCTCTAAAATGCCTCATGTATTCTTGTTCTGGACATGTATAGCTCAATTCTTGGCCAAGAACTCATAGGGAATTCTGCTTAGATATCTGAAACCTCCCTTCTGAGCAGCTACTTCCTTTCTGGCTTCTTGCCTTGCATATTCTGTTCACTTCAGCTTCCTTGAACTTTAATCTCTACCTTCTAAGAGCTGCAGGCCCTTTGCTTTGCTTAGATTACAGCTTGCTTTGCTGAGGTTGGAAAGTTATCACTAAGGAGATAACTGGGACTATTATGGAGCTTTCCTGTTACTCATAAAGTACAGTTTTGCACAATGTTGTACAATGCTTGAAAACATTGTTGTACAAAGCTTGAAAATATTTTCTGAATATATTTTGGCCACTTTATGGTCATTTGTACAGAATGGACTAATCCAGGACAAGTTACTTCATTATAGCCAGAAACAGAAATTCCTCATGCCTTCTTTCTGATTGAGGTTTTCTATTTTCTTGTGTTCACTCTGCTGGCTTGAGGTTAATCCACTTGAATTCTGTTTTATAGAAATTAATCTTAGAGTCATTACTTTCATAATCAGATTCTAAAGTTAATTCATCTCGTCTCCTTCTCAGCATTGCAAGATATTATAACTGAAATTTTATCACCTCCTTCTTTTTTGGTACAATCACTTAGCTTTACATTGTTTTGTTACTTATTGAATTAAACACAATTACTTTAAATAGTTATTGTTTATTAAGTTTACCTACCTATTCACTATTTTTTCCAGTTCTTCTTGTATCTCATACTTATCTGAGATTCTTTTCTTTCTGCCCCAAAATCTTTCTTTAAAGTATCCTTTCCCTTGGGTCATTTGGTTGTAAACTTTGTTTTGATCCATCTGAATATATATTTACTTCATTTTTGTTCTCAAATTATAGTTTGAGAATAGAGTCTTAACTGACATTTTTTTCTCAGTACTAAGACTATGTTTTTCTAGTCTTCTGACATCCGTCATTGCTTTGAAAATCTGTTGATGGATGATATATTTGTGATTTGTTTGTTGGTAATTGTCTTAGCTTGCAATTAAGTAGAGTCAACTCAAGATGAGGATTCTCAGTTTTGTTAGTTGGAATCAGAAAAATAAAAATAATAAAAAAAAAACAAGATAGAGCAGGAAAATCGCAAGTTAAAGATGCGACTTAGCAGATCAGCCTGGTCCCATAAGCAGCTCTGCAACCTGAGGGTTCCACAAAAATGTTCCCCATTCACGCTGGGGTACTGGCCTTTGGTATCCTTTTATAAGTCATGCTTTGGCTTTGGGCTGTCCCTAGAGGGAGTGTGAAACTTTTGAGACATTTCCAGTGATATGAGGACAATTATCAATAGGAGGGTGAGTGTGGGTCTATTGTTTTGGTGAAGGAACTCTGGGCAGGGCACCAAGAGTCAACCTATTATTTCAGACTGTAAGAAGATCTTTTTTGTCCTTGGTATTGTACTGTTATACCAGTTTCTTGGTGCAAATTTCTTTTTATTTATTCTGCTTGGAAAACATTGTGTTTCCTGAACCTGAAGATTCAATTATGGAAAATTGAAACTTTTTTTTTTTAATATTGTCTCTTCTAGATGACAAAATTTAAGAATAAATGCCTCCTTAAACTTTTTGCCTTATTCACTTGCCTTGACCTCAGCTTGGCCCTGGTCTTTGCATTCTCTCTTCTCTCTTCTTCGGGGAATCTGATTGGTCATAAGTTAGAGCTTCCAATTTTCTCTTCCACCTTGCATAGGTTTTATCACTTTTTCTGTCTTTGTTTTATTTTATCTAATTATTCGAATGTATTTTTCAGTTTATTAACTCCCTCTCTGAAGTTGTACCTAATTTTCTTCAATGCATCAATGCAATTATAATTTTTGTATTTAATTTTTAATTTCTAGAAGTTACTTTTAGTCTTTTAAAATTCTAATTGTTTTAATATCCTATTGTTTCTTTGTTACATCTTTAGTTTCTGCAAATGGTTTGGATGTGTGTTCTCTCCAAGTGTCATGTTGAAATGTAATCCCCAATGTTGGAGATGGGGCCTGGTGTGAGGTATTGAATCATGGGGTAAGATATCTCATGAATAGCTCAGCACTATCCCCTTGGAGTAAGTTCTAGCTCAGTTAATTCACATGGGATCTGGTTGTTTAAAAGGGGCTGCCTCCTCCATGTCTCTCTCCTACTCCCACTCTTCCCTTGCGATGTGTCTACTCCCGCCTCACCCTCCACCATGTTTGTAAACTTACTGCTGAACTCACCAGAAGCCAAGCAGATATTGGTGCCATGCTTGCACAACCTGCAGAACTGTAAGCTAATTAAATCTCTTTTCTGTATAAATTACCCAGTCTCAGGTATTCCTGTATAACAACACAAGAATGGCCTAATATATTTCCTCTTTTATGCTCTCAGGGGTTTTTAACACACTGATATTATTTTGTGTTATCTGACTGTATAAAATCTGAATTCCTTGGCAATCTAATTCTACTGTTTGTTGCTTGTTTGCACTCTCTTTTATAAAGGCTTACTTTTGGGTAGGTTGTGTAATTTTGGATTGTGAACTTATTATTGGTTTATTTAAAATTCTGGGAATCCTGAGATGTCTAAGATGAGGTTAAATTCCTTTGAAGAGGATTTAATTTGCTCTTTAAGTTAATTTATCTTCTGGAAGATTTTCAGGACTTATAAACACTAGAAAACAAAGTCCAAAAGCCATAGGGGAAGGATTGTGGATTATGCATTTTTAGAAGAATTCCTTTTTTTTGCTACTCCAAACCAGAAATGTCACAAATATTTCCCTTGTTACTTACCCCTGTTAAGGGGCATTTTTTAAAAAGTATCCACCCTTTTGGACTTTTGAGTGCTGTAAACTCCAACAGCTCATCTTTTGCAAGCCTAAAATCTTCTCCACTATTTCCTATAAGGCTATTAAAATCCAAGGTTCCAAGATCCTAGTGTTAGTAAACACCACCAAAGTACCCATAATTTTTGCACTAGGATGTTAACCATTGTTTCAACTCTGTCTTCATTTTGCCCTTGTGAGATCATCCTTGCTTTTTGTGAATTCAAAAGTGCATTTTAAAGTATGTTTGTTGTATTTTATTACGCATTTCTAAATGTTTTGAAGCAGAAGAGCGTTTGAGAATTATTAGTGTCTATATTGCCAGAAGCATAAATCTACTTTATTGAGCACAATGTAGTTTTTATTTTTGTTTCCTTTTGCCATCATACTTTGATAGTGGGATATGGAGGTATTCAACTATAATTCCATTTGCTTAGATTATGTTTTGAATTTAGATTTTTTGGGTTTTCTGTGCTTATGTGCTTTCCACATTGCAAAATTTGTTTCTGCTGAATTATTTCTGTTGTTTATGTTCTCCATCAAAATTGTTGAATCCTAGAAGAATAGAGGCAAAGACTGAGAGTTAATTTTATCTAATTTTTAAAATGTTAATTCCTTTGCACACCTAAATTTGTATGCTATGTTTTATACATGATTTAGTGCATTATGCACTGAAACTACCTACTAGTAAAACTTCCGTCCTCTTTGGGCTAAATCAGAAATGTTATGAAAATGGGAAAAGTGTTCTTCATGTCTCTTTTCAATAGTTATTGTGAATAATAAGAGCAATAATACATATGTAAAAGAAATTCCAAGTGATTAGTTTGAGCAAAGGGTCAATAAAAGGTGCTTGTGGCATTTCTTAAATGTAATGTGAAATTTCAGTTACACTGTGAATACTTAAAATCATATTATTTTTTCTTTCATTGCTTTTCATCCAATGAGCTAATGAGTTATTTGAGCCTCCTCCATTCATGCTAAAATTTCTGTGTTATTGATATATTTTCTAGGCTCTTAATGTTCCTCTTTCTGTTTGTTTTTGTGGTATGTGTGTGGTGCTTCTGTCTTTTTACATTTTGTGCTGGTGGTGTGTGTATACAAGTATATTACATTGATAATTTTTTTGATATTTCAATTGAATTTACTTAAATATAAATCTCTAAGAGATAAATATATTCATTTTACATAACTCTGATATGGTTATCACATGTGACACAATTAATATTAACTCATTACCATCTAATGCCCATTCTATAGGCAAACAGTTCATATTTTCCTATTGGACAAATTCTAAACAATTACTTTCCTTGATACCATATGCTCAAGTAAATTAATATTCTTATCCTACTTAGCTCATATGTTGGAAAATCATTCCAGAGCCAATGCAAAAAGACAAAGTGATAAAGAAATTTCATAACTTCTGTCAAGATATGGGTACTAGAATTTCACTAAAACAGTGAAAAGCACTTACCAACACAGAATTTTGCCTTAATTTAAAAACTGAAATAAGATTGATTTTCTTTTGAATTAATTTACTGTTTTATAAGTTTATTTGATGGTTTTCAAAGGGTTACTTCTCTTTGAGGGTTTTATTTTGTTATTATGTTTGGTTTTAGACATTGTTGATGGTGATTGTTTTAGCCAGAAGCAAGAATCCTGTATTACTACTAAGTCATCTTTCTGGAACTTCTTCAGGACAGCTTATACAAAAAGCCAGAAACCCCTAGGGCAACTGGTAAATGAATACCTGATAGCTAAGAAAACCTGAGAAGAATTTACACAAGACTTTAGATGAACATTGTAAATGCAGCAGATAGTATAAAATCAAACAGGATTTTGAGAAAATAGTAGCTCCTCTACTACTGATCTTTTAACTTAGGAACTCTCATAGACATTTACTAGGCTACACACCGTAGCTCAAGTATGTCAGTTCTGCCTATTATTTCCAACTGATGGCATTTGTAGACACATATGGGGAATACAGAACCTTTGAAACAACTAGTTTTGCAGACAGCCCTTGGAATCTAATATGTTTATAAGAAGAGAAGCTTCTGTTTTAAGGTCTCAATAATTAACTCAGGAAAATTAAATAATATTCCAGGAAGGAAAGCTGATAAGGGAGAGAAGCACTCCATACTATTAATTATAACAGACTAGAACACTTAGTGGTAAAATAATTACAATAATAAGTTTCATAGAAATTAAGGAAATAGTTGAAGGAAGAATTAAGAAAGCCCTAGTTTAGAGCACTATATCATCTAAAACAAGTTTCTCAAACTTTAATATGCCTTCTGATCATCTGGCACTCTTGTTGAAACGAAGAATCTGACTCAGCTGGTGGAGCCTGGCATTCTGTATTTCTAATGAACTCTAGGTGATGGTGATGCTGCCAGTTTATGGATCACCATTTGAGTATAAGAGGTCTAGACTCTCGGAATTTGACTTTGGCAATGGTGTCACACAGAAGGTAAGAAAATAAGTAATAAAATACCTCAAATGCAATTCAGAGAATAGTGGCGGATGTGTGTGTGTGTGTGTGTGCACGCGCGCGCGCACTGCAATGTATAGAATAATATATGTAAATTTCTTTAAACTCTTAGGCAATAATAACTATTTTGAATTAAAGATATAATATGTTTAAAATTCTAATGAATGCATGAAAATGTAGAAAATAGCAAAGACATACAAAGAATAGAATTTGTGGGGTACATACATTTAAAGTAAAATGAGAAACTTCACAGTAAGAAGAATGCATTCCAATAATAAGACATAAGGACAGAATTTGTGTTAGACTAACAGGTGCACATGTGGAAAGAACAGAAGCACATTAGCTCAGCTGAGAAGTCAAAGGATAAGGGTTGGTGGCAGTTCCCTGCCTTCAGATCTTACCTTTGCTCAATGGCTGTGCCTTGGGCAACATGGTAACCAAACTGTGCTTCAGCTCACTCATCTATAAAATGGAGATAATAGTGTAATCAGCCAGGAAGGTTGTTATGAGTATTTATTTATTTATTTATTTTAGAACTAAAACTGTCTACATTTGCAGATGACATGATTATCTACATAGAAAATTTAATATGCAAGACAGCAACTTAGAACAATGCCCGGCTTCTATTTGGCAGTACTGAAGGATTAGTTTTATTAAATCAATAATGATAATAATGTTATTTCTAAAAATTTAAGGTTAAGAGTTTTAAAGGATAGTTCTCAAAAGATAGAAGCTGGCGAGGTATGGTGACTCACACCTGTAATACCAGCACTTTGGGAGGCTAAGGTGGGCGAATCACTTGAGGTCAGGAGTTGAAGAACAGCCTGATCAACATGGTGAAATCCTGTCTCTACTAAAAATTACAAAAATTAGCCAGGCATGGTGGCACGAGCCTGTAACCCCAGCTACTCGGGAGGCTGAAGCAGGAGAATTGCTTGAACTTGGGAGATGGAGGTTGCAGTGAGCCGAGATCACATCACTGTACTCCAGCCTGGGTGACAGAGCAAAACTCAGTCTCAAAAATAAATAAACAAATAAATAAATAGAAGATTTCTTGAGTCCATGTTGCTGCTAAATTGTCTATGGGAGAAAAGTTGGGTTATTTATTTAAATAAACAATATGGAGTAAAAAATAATGATTAAGAAAATAAAATTATCATGGACAGAGTATGTCATTTAGAGAAGGATGTTGTCATCAACGAAGTAAAAATCTGATTAAAATTTAAAAGTAATGCTAGACTTGAATTATTCTTAGGAAACAGCTTCTCCATATGCTTTAAACATGGGATTTAGCTTTGTTATCTTTGTTATTTTATTTCTTCCTTTCTTCTGGCATGGATTAAGCATATATTTTTAAATTCCTGGGCCTTGATCATTACCTTTGTGGGTGTTCATTATTGATGATTGATTTAGGTATAATTATAATTCAGTAAAGTTTTTTCTATCTTATTGCTTTTAGACAGAGACGAAGAGGTGTTCACTGTATTTCTTTTTCTGTTTATATTTTCTTTCCAAAGTTTAAATGCAGACACTTCTAAAAACCCCTACAATTACAAACATTCTGCTTTACTTGTGTTTTTTTCTGGAAAAAAAAAAAAAAAAACAGCTCCCATAAAATTAATAGCAAGAGAAAATTAGATAGGAATCCAATTGGTGGAATATTTAGTGTTTACAAAAGGAAATAATTTCAGAGGTCAGGCATAGCACTGAAAGTCTGACGCTGGGTGTTTCCTGGCTAAAGTTGCCCAAATTTTAAGAATTTCTCAAATATATATACTGTTAAGTATAAAAATATGCTTTAAAATTGAATAGACATAGATTCTATGCTCAGTTAAACATACATAAAAATGATTAAATAATCTGAGGAGAAGTCTAAGTCAAAAATATGAAAACAAAATGTATTCGAGGGAAAGACTGCTGTTGTCTTCAGGCGCAGCCCTGAAAGGTTGGTTCTCCAATGATCACACCTGTAGTGCTAATGAGGAACACCTGCAGATTGAAAGCTGCCCTTTTATTTCTTCTTGATTACCTTTAAAATCAGGAATTATTTGAAAAATTGGCCAGGTATAGTAGCTCATGCCTGTAATCCCAGTACTTTGGGAGGCCAAGGCGGGCAGATCATCTGAGGTCAGGAGTTTGAGACCTGCCTGACCAACATGGTGAAACCCCGTCTCTACTAAAAATACAAAATTAGCTGGGCATGCTGGCGCATGCCTGTAATCCCAGCTATTTGGGAGGCTAAGGCAGGAGAATCGCTTGAACCTGGGAGGTGGAGGTTGCAGTGAGCCGAGATTGTCCTGTTGCACTCCAACCTGGGCAACAAGAGTGAAATTCCGTCTCAAAAGAAACAAACAAACAAAATCTAATAGTGCCCATTTTTTAAGGGCCATAGACAGATGAATTTGGATCCTAATGTCACTTGAAAAGCATATTGAAGAAAAATGTGCATATGGAAAAGTGAGCAAATCTTAAGGGTGCAGCTCAATACATTTTTTGCAAAAGGAATATACCTGAAGATCCAACACCTAGATCAAGAAACAGAACATTTTCTTAACCCCAGAGGCTCTCCTCATGTCCTCTTTCAGGTACTGTATCCTCGGAGCATTTCCTCCCACTTTTATATAAATGTGTATTAGTTTTTCAGGGCTGGCATAGTAAAATACCATAGGTTGGGTGGCTTAAGAAACAGAAATTTATTTTCTGACAGTTTTGGAGGCTGGAAGTCCAAGATTAAGGTGCCAGCAGGGTTGATTTCTCCCAAGGCCTCCCACCTTGACTTGCAGACAGTATCTTCTTGTGCCCTCACAGCCTGTGCTCATGCATCCCTGGCGTCTTTCTCTCGTCTTACAAGGGCAACAGCTGCATTAGATTAGAGCGCCACTCTAAAGACCTAATTTAACCTTAATTTTCTCCTTAGAGGCCCTGTTGCCAAAGACAGTCTAATTGAGTGTTAGAGCTTTGCGATATGAATTGTGAGGGGATGCAATTGAGCCCATAACAGAATGTTTTCCTGTAGTACATACTCTTTCCATATGACTTCTTTCTTTAACATGGTTTGTGATATTCATTCATGTTGTTCATGTAATCAGGGTTTCTTCAGTCTCATTAATGCAGAGCATTTCATTGTATGAATATATCTTAATTTATTAATCAGTTTTACTGTTTATGGAAATTTGGGTTATTTCTGTTTTTTTCTTATTGTGAATAGTGCTACTAAGAATATTGTACATAATACAATATGTATTCTTGTACATAATATTCGGCAACTTTTATAGTGGAATCGCACAGACATAAGGTGAGATACTACCAAAGGAGAGTTACTATCAAGCTCTTTTCCAAAATAATTACATGAATTTCTACCCCCACCAGCATGGTATGGCAGTACCATTGTTCCACATCCTTGCTAACTCTTGCTATCATCTTTTTTTTTTTTTTAATTCAGCCTCATTTGTTTGCATGTAGTGACGTCTCATTGTAATTTTAGCTTGTATTCCAAATGACTAATAAAGGTGAGGGATTTTTAGTATGTTTATTGAAAATTTGAAAGCCTTCTTTTGTGAAGTTAATGGTGAGAGGCACATGTCATAACAACTGCCCATTTTTCTATTGAGTTGCCTTTTTTCTTATTGATTTATAGAAGTTTATTGTATATATTCTGAGTATTGCAAGTTTCTTTTTATACTCCATGGCTTGTCATTTCATCTTCTACTTGGCATCTTTTGATAAACAGAAGTTTTTTGTTTAAATGCAGTCAAACTTTAATGTCTTCCCTTGACGGTCACCACTTATATTCTCTTTAAGAAATCCCGGTCTGCCCCAAAGGGAAAGATATTTTCTTCTAAAAGCTTTATTGTTTTGTTTTGAACATGTAAATGCACAACCTTCTGGAATTGATTTTTGTGTATGTAGGAGTCAAGATCCACTTTTTCACCACAAATGCATATATAATTCATTCAGCACCATTTAGTAAAGCAATTGCCCCTTCTCTACTGCTCTACGTTGTCAAACTTGCCATAATTTACGTGTGTCATTTGTTGTTATAACTTGTGAGTTTGTTTCTAGACTTCCTCTTTTGTTTCATATATCTATTTATCTGTCTTTGTACCAGTTACTGTCTTAATTACAAAAGCTTTATAATAAGTTTTGCTGTCTGGCAATTTAAAAATTCTAGTTTTGTCTTCCTTGGCTAATCTTGGCGCTTTGTATTCTTGCACAAATTTTAGCTTGTTATTTTTTATATATAAAAAAAAGACTACTGGAATTTTGGTTGTGATTACCATGAACATCCAGATTAACTTGAGAATTGACATCCTTATAATTCTGAGTCTTCCAGTGTGTGAGCATGGTGCATCTCTCTCCATTTATTTTTGTCTGCTTTATTTCCTCTAAATACTATTTTGTAGATTTTTGGTGTAGATATCATGAACATCTTCTGTTAGATTTTATTCTGAGTATTTGAGATATTTTATTCTATTTTAAATGTTATAATTCTTATTTTTTATTTGTTCATTATGGTAGCATAATTTGTTTTTGTACAATAACTGAATTCAGTAACATTGCTAAATTTACTAATTAAATCTAATAGTTTTCTGTGAACTCTTTAAAAACCGTTATTTTCATTTTAATGTATTTCATCATTAAAAGAAATGAATTAAAATTATTTTCATTGATATTTCTATTGAAAATAAAATCGGAATTTTATTTTAAAATATTAATTGAATAATAATATTAACTTATAGTGAAAAGAAAAGCTGGACTATAGATGAGAGTGTGGAATAGTTCAACAGCATGTGAGTAGATGCTAGAAAAACTGGAACCACTGCCTCTTCTCTGTCTTCATAAGCATAATACTCTTCAGTAAATAAGTCTGCCATTCTGGTCTTTAGTTTTTATATCTACAAAATTATGATACTGTACTACATGAGTTTAAGTTCTGTTTTATCTGGGATGGATGACTGAGATAACTTTTGCTAAATGATTGTGCTTTAGACATTTTCCTTTTCTGCTTTTCTTTTATAGTCTTGTGATGGTGGGGATAATGGGCCTTATGTGACCTCATTCTGGGGAAGTGTACTAGGTGGGACAAAGTCCACTTGCACTCCCCCATCTCCTATTCAGGGTATTTGAGAACTTCTGTTGCTCCTGGATACCAGGTGTTGGCTATTGAGATGATGCAATTTTGTCTCAGGTTCATCTCTTTAGAGACTGTCCTCCACTAATGCACCCTAAGTGTTCCTATATCATGTTAAATGTTGAATGATGTTTTTTCCCCTAAAAATCTCAAGTTCTTTTGAGTCTATGTCCTGAAAAGTCATCTGCTAGTCCTAATGCTTCTATTACCTTTATTCCACTTTCTTGTGGGGGATTTCACTTAGAGAAAAGGGAAATGAGGACTTCACGTTTGGCCTTCTCCTCTGTTTCTTTTCCTCTTGCCTATACACTTGAGCTTGAGGTAATTTTTTATGTTCTTTACATCATATCCTTTTCTCCTCTTTTAGCATAGCGAAAGTCCTTGATCTAGTTTTCTAAGTCTGAATTCGAATATTGTAATGGAAACAGGAAAGGCCTTATAGTCAAGATCATTGTCTTGCTATATGGATCCAGAATTGTTGCCAGATGTCAAAAGGTAGACTGACCTTTTTCTTACTTTATTCATCTTGTAGCAATTCTGATTTTTTTAGAGGCAAATGCTATGCCTGGCAGAAAGGTGAGGTCAGACACAGAGAAATGCAAAAGGATTGCCTTTAGATACATTTCCAAACAACAGCATCCTTGTTATCCTTGTTAAATAATGTCATACCATATTTCTCATGTGATTTTGTTTTCTGCTTCTTTTCTATCTGACATGTCCTAATAGTCTTTAAGTTTAATGTGGCCATGGACATAGGGAGGGGAACAATACACACCTGGGCCTATCAGGGGAGTGGGGCAGGGGAAGGGAGAGCATCAGGATAAATAGCTAATGCATGCGGGGCTTAATACCTGGGGGATGGGTTGATAGGTGCAGCAAACCACCATGACACACGTTTACCTATGTAACAAACCTGCATGTCCTGCATCTGTATCCTGGAACTTAAAGTAAAAGTAAATAAAAAAAAATTTGGTGTGGCAACAATAAGGAACTACTATCATAGGACATGGAAAGATATTATGCCGCATAAGTCAACTCTGTCTGCCTACATTAATAGATAGTTAATAGATAGCAATTGTGTCTGCACTTAACAGGAACCTTCTCCATATATTCTGATCATTGAGTTTAGCACAAAAGGAAAATGATGAGAGGCACATGTTATAACAACTGCCCTTGAAGAACTTCAAATGTATCTATGGAGACATGACAGCACAAGACAACGCAAGAAGGCAATAAAAGTTATAGGCATTGGCTATAATTACTGCACAAGGTAGAAGAATGATAAAATCAACAGAGTCCAAAGTACCTGGAGATCACTTTCTGGAGAAGTTGTCATTAAAGCTTTGACAGGGCAGTAAATTTGGAAGGTGTTGAAAAGTAAGAATTGAACCACAAGCAGAAGGAACAGACATGAAGAATGGAACTGGGTTAGAACAATGTGGCAGCCATTAGACACTCTGCTTGACTAACAGATTATATTGAAGAACAATGTAAAATTCATGGAATGTTTAGGAAAGCTTTAAGAAAATAATATATCCAGAAGACATATTGTATAATTTTTAGCTGTTTTCCCCTTGAGTTTCTTAAAACATAAATTGTAAAAAACTAATATCATAGGATGTAAAATTGGAAAACTTTGACCCCTTAAAGCAATAGTTATCAGATACTAATGTGATTTATGAACCAGATCACCTTGTAGAAATTCCCTAGTGGGAATGTAAGAACTGCACAGATATCTCCTATATTTCTAATCCAAAAGGGTTGGGAGACCTGGAGATTGGGGGAAGATTTTATGGAGTGAGCCGAAGGTGTACTAGAAATATACATAAGGAGAGATGGTATAGGGTGTTTTCCCCCTCGGAACCAGAAAAGCTACTTCAAGGAGACTCTCTAGAGAGTCTAAAATTATCTCTTGAAGTTTTGAGGTTTTAGTGGAGACAGTGGACTGGTTTCTGATTAATTCAAAGACCAAAGATGAGGCGGTGAGCAGCTTATGGTAGAGCAAAGTAAAGATTCTGAATGGGGATTCATCTGTTTTTCAGGGTCATTAGTTTCCTCTGGAAGAGAGGTGGGCCACGAATATGAGGTTGTCCTAGGTATTTCCTTAAGGCTTCCCAGCAACTGAACTGGTCTCAGCTGACTAGTGGCTGTGGATGGAGTAAGTAACAAAGTGAGACAGTATGACCCACATCAGGCAGAGTACAGGTGAAGGGTTTCCAGTGATTGGAGGGGAGTATTACTGAAGAACCAGGAAAAGCTCCAATGGGGAGAGAACCAACTTTGTGCCTGCCCCAAAGAGTGAGCCTTATTGCTTAGTGAGCAGAAAGTAAGCACTTTCCTTCTTCATTTATCTCTTGTTTCCTCACCTTTCCTTTTTCACTCCATTGCCACATTACAGAGGCATCAGGATCCAAGGTTCACTAGCTGGAAAAGAAGGACATGGGGGAAAAATAGGGACCAACAAATTCCTTTCTGTTGGCTATTGGCTCCCATTACAGTCCTTAAAACTGTAAGCCAGTTTGTCACATGCAGCTGGGTGTTCTGATTTCTAAATTGAGAATATGTTTGATGAGCTAGCAGGGGTCCCCAGCCCTCAAGCCGTGGACAGGTAACTGTCTGTGGCCTGTTAGGAACCGGGCCACACAGTGGGAGATGAATGGTGGACAAGCAAGCATTACTGCCTGAGCTCCACCTCTAGTCACATCAACTGCAGCATTAGATTCTCATAGGAGCATGAACCCTCTTGTGAGCTGCACATGCAAGGGATCTAGGTTGTGTGCTCCTTATGAGAATCTAATACCTGATGATCTGAGGTTTCATCTGGAAACCATTACACCTCCCCCATCTTTAGAAAAAATTGTCCTGGTACCAAAAGGTTTGAGGACTACCAATTAAAGTAACCATAAGATTTTTTTTTTGAAATAAGTTCTAAGTGATCAGGGTCTAGGTAGAAGCCTGATTCTGGTTGGCCGAAGACATGTGTTATTAGTTTCTTTGGCTGCCATAAAACATTACCACTAATTGAGCAGTTTAGAACAAGAGAAATTCAATGTCACTTTTCTGGAGGCCAGAAATCTAAAATAAAGGTGTCGGCAGGGCGCTGCTCTCTCCAGAGGCTCTAGAGGAGTGTCTGTTTGATGCCTTTCTCTTAGTTTCTGATGTTGCTGGCAGTCCTTGGCATTCCTTAGCTTGTAGATTTATCACTCCGATCTCTGCCTGTCTTGTCATATGGCTCTCTGTGTGTGTCTTTGTGTTCACATGGCATTCTCTTCTCCATGTATGTTCATCCCTGTGTCTCATCTCTTCTTATAAGGTTACCAGTCATACTAGATTCAGGGTCCACCTTATCTAGCATAACCTCATCTTAAATTACATCTTAATTGCATCTGCAAAGATTCTTTCTGAGTAAGATCATATTTAGGGTAGGACTTCAATATATCTTTCGGGAGTACATAATTTAACCCACAACAGATGTTATGTAGATTTTGGTCTACTTGATGCCTGTACCTGGAGTTAGGGATTGTTGTTGGTATGAATCAAAGTCCCTTCCTAATTTCTTTATTTAGAAGACATGTATGCTGTACTCTTTCAAAATATACAGTGTGAGGTTCTGAGTCTGAAACAGTGTTTCTTAGTTAAGCCCAATCGGGGCTCAGCTATTAGAAATGACACTTTATATTTTGTCTATTTTCCTCCCAGTGCTGTTACTAATGTTTCTCTTCTTTGACATCCTCTGAGCATTTTAACAAGAAATTGAGAAGACTCCTGATAGACACTGTGAGTGGACCTTACATTAATCTGGACTTCATTTTTTTTTTAATGCTTCCAGTTTTTGTATACATTGCCGCATCTTCCTGGAAAGACATACTTGCTTACCTGTCTGTTAGGCCTTAGTACTTCAGAGTTCTCTTTTGTGAAATTTTCTTAGACCAAACAGTGCTGATTGTCAGCCATGTGTACCAGTTCAGCTATTCTGACTGATTTTTGTGGGGATGGGGGACAGGGACTCTTCCTGTTGCCTAGGCTGGAGTGCAGTGCTATAATCTCAGTTCACCGTAGCCTCTGTCTCCTGGTCTCAAGTGATCTTCCCATCTCAGCTTTTCAAATAGCTAGGACTACAGGTATGCGCCACCAAACCTGACTAATTTTTGTTTTTGTAGAGACAAGGCCTTGCCATGTTGCCCAGGCTGGTCTTGAACTCCTGGGTTCAAGCAATCCTCCTACCTTGGCCTTCCAAAGTGCTGGGATTACAGGGGTGAGCCACTGCACCCGGTCCTGACTTATTTTTTAAGAATATGTCTTAAATCCTTTTCCGACTCCAGAATATTCTTTTAATACTTCCTGCCCTTCAAACTCTGTGTATTGTCTAATGGTGATATTTTCACCAATTACTTGAAATAATTGTCCACAGATGTGTTTCCTCTACTAAACTGTGCTTTTCTTAAGTCTCTCTTTGTTTGCTGTGGTTTCTTCAGTCTGTCACAGGCATTGGCTTGCAGTAGGGGCTCACCAAGTGTTTTCTGAATTGGATCAAGGGTTCATAAGAATAGTTAAGGGCCAGTTGCTTCAAGTGAGTCTTGAAGTATATCACAATTTCTTGAAGGCCTTCTTCAGGCTAAAGTTCTCAGCAAAATCAAGGGGAACGACTGCAGTCGAGCAGCTGACAGCTTACTAATCTTCTTGAAATACTGCTATTCAGTCTTTTTCACCCACCTGCCTGAAAGACCCAGAAGGACTCTCTTCCTTCATCATCACAGAATCTAATTAATAAATCGGCAAAATAGGTAATGTCCAGTATGATATGATTCAATCATTTTATTGTGTGGGGCAGTGATTCTCAATGGAATAGTAAGCTTTCTTTGTTGTTGTTATTTAAAGAACAGTGATGATAATAGGAATAATAATGATGATATTATATTAGCTAATGCTTAGCTTGATACTGTGCTATGTTCTTCACATGTTTTTATCTCAATTATCAACTCCATGGGGGATAGGAAAAAATATCATTCCCGTATTACAGATGAAAAATGAAGACTTATAGAATTTATTTGTCCAAAATCACACAATTGGTAAGATGAAGTGATTGCAGTTATATCACTATTCTTATGACTGCTTTAGTCAATTAATCAATGTTGTTTTAAACTGTTAGCATCTTCTCTTTAGCCAAATAACTTTCTTAAGGGGTGAATTTAAAATTCTTACCTATCTATGTGACAGTCCTTTCTGGAAAGCTATTGCTCAGGCTTGAATTTTGTATCCTCCAATGTGAACATTTAGATAATGATGCAGTAAAATCTTTTATGGGATACTCCTCAAGATTGTTACACGTTAAGGGAGGGAATAAGATATATTTTCATAACTTTTGACTTCGATGAAGTACTTTCCCCCTCGTTGCAGCATAGAAAAGCTCTGAAATTACATCTCATAAGGAAGGAAATCTGCAATTATTTAGTTATCCCACAATATCTCATTTTATTACTTTGTGGAAAGACCAAAACTTGCATGAATATTTTAAAACCCATGCTCACTAGTAGTGGAAAGAAAGTCAGTTTAGATAATTGTAAATTCCATTTCAGACCATTGTATGCCAAGTAAATGTTCTGTCCTGACGCGGCTTACATCTTGTCTTTTGAAATGATCGAAGCTAGTGCCTTTTCTTGCTCGAGTGCCAGTCTTGTTCACATGTGAGAGAAGAAAGAGAAGCAAAGAAAACAGGGCTGAGTATCTGCTGCAGTCAACCATGTTCTCAGCTGCAAGGGAGAAAGGACATTTGGGGAAGTAATTTGGCATTTAAAGCAAGTGTTTCCTGAGGCAGCTGCTGAATGGAGCTGAATATTTTGTTAAATTATTTTCTTCTCTGACCTTTATTACTAACGAATCTTCTTTAAGAAGCATTTAAAGAGGAAAAAAGAAAGGTTGCTTTTATTAATCTTCTTTCTCTTTTCCCATAGAACACAAAGAAATGGTGTTACCTGGCAAGAGATCTTCTGTCGTTTATGAAAAATTAGACAAAGGTAATCCTTATTTTGAATTGATATTTTTTTCAGTCTGTATAACTCTGATACATGAAACTAGTTGGCTATCCTTGATTACTGGTTTTAGATATTGAATTATCCATCAAAAAAGTAAATTATTATCTGAAAAGCCAAGGGAAGGCCTTACGATGCTCATCAGATTGATAAGTGAACAGTACATTTTTAGATATATAAGAGCTTTTCAAAGCATTGTGGGTAATGGCTAATTTTCTGATACCATTTTGAAGTTTATGTTAATATATAAATAGAATCTTGACTATAAGATTGCAGTCTCTTTGGAAATAACTCCAATTGGTTTATCGTATTTACAAATGATAGGTGATAATAGCATTAGACCCTTGTTAGGGTACAATGATAAGATTCTTTGTGCCTTTATTTGGCATTAGATGACTTTATGTATTTTTTTGAATATACAAAAAAATTTCAATATGAATTTCTAAAAAATGTCATCAAGCTTTATGAAGACATCCTCATACAAAATACATATTTTCTTTGGAAATATTGAATTATATCATACGTTGTTGAATAGCATGCCTGATTATGTTTAACAGATTGCATATTTAGTTGCTAAATTTTCAAATCGCTATGTGATTTATTTACATATGTTGTTCTAAGAATATGAAAACTCCTGCAAATATTCTAATGGCATATGCATGTATACAAAGTATGAGTATAGCAGCAGATAATGTGTGTATGTTTTATGAATAAAACTGCTATCTCAAAAGAGATTTTTGCAGAAAAGTTTCAGACAGTTTAGAATTTTGAAGGAAACTGAGACATCCATTGAGTCCTGTCTACTTATATAGCTATGAAGATGTGATGACACTGTATGTTCATGAACATATATATTAATGAAATGTGTTATATATTTTTATATTAATTAGAATTGACTGGGTTTTATTTTTGACAAATTTCTGAATTTCTAAAAGCAAATGAGTACTGAAATAAAGGTAGCATTTAAATTTAATGGACATCAGCAGAAAACGTGTTTCTGAACTTTGATTTGCAGTTGAGCAAAAATAAATTGTTAAATTTGAATTACAAATATGATTCAGCCACGGTATAGAAGAAATATTTCTACATATTTCTGGCTTCTAGTTAATTCTTCAAAACAGGTGTAAACCCCTTGAGAAAATAGCTTCTTTTACTAAGGGTAATCACCCTATCCAAGTTTTATCTATACTGAAATGTTAATTCAAATTAAAATATTCTTAAATGGTTAATAAAGTTAATTGAGGGTTGTCTTTTACATAGAACTATTAACTTTGACTCTGCAAATAGGGATATTAGAAAGAGAACAAATACAATATGTAGAAGAGGTTGAAGCTGAGCTGTGTGATGTAGGCATATGGAGATAAATGATAGAAAAGTGCTTGTTGAAGGAGACTCAATGGAAGATGGCACAGTAAAGAGAGAAAGAAAAATATCCTGAATGACATGAAGCCAATTGGAAAGGTCAGGGATACATGTGCTTTAGAATATAAATAAGGCATGCAGGGAGCACAGACTCTCCAGGTTGCATTTATGTGAGTTTTTCTTTTCTCAGAGGTATGTATATACTAATATACTCATTTTTAGGCTTTTATTTTATTTATTTAAGCTATGTATAACCTTAGTTTGTAACAAAGGAAGACTTGGGGTGAGGGAAAGTAATTCCCATTCGAGGGATAGAATTTTCAGCATCAGTGTACTCAGAATAACAAAATTCGTTTTTTGTCTGTTTGTTTGTTTTTCATTTTGAAAATAAAGAAATCATTCTGTGTATTGCCAAAATCCAAGAGCTTTGGCATGATACAACTCCCAAGGTGATTATGATCCAAGATATGTATGTTGTTGTGGAGGGTGGAAGTGAAATATGGAGGAGTAGCTGGGGATGGGAGAACTATGGCCAGGAGAAATGACGTTCATGTCATTATCTTTCTGGGCTGGTCCTACAGATTTGTTGAACTGGGGGTGTTTGCAATCTCGTAAAATTCCTATTAATAAGACAATACATGCTAACATATTAACATTCTGCCTATTATCTCAGATAGAATGTGTGCATTTAAATATCAATGTTTAAATAGTGAAAAATTTAAGACATACTAGTGAAGGTGTTATTTTTAAACAAATGGAACCATTCAGCTTTTCTTAGTTATACATGATGACTAACACATTCATTTTGTGTAGGATTAATTGTGGCAATGGGCTCAGCATGCAATCTGTTGGATTAACGGACACTTTTATGTGTGCAGATACCTGTGAGGTCTACATTTGACTCTTTTCAAAAGGGCATTTAAACAACTTTTCATGAAGTGTTTTAATGTGAAGTTATTGGTTATAAGTTATAGTTACAATATTCTTAATTTTGTCATCCAAAGACAGAGGCAACATCAATGAGGTTAAAATATCTTTCAATATACTTGGTAGGTATACCGTGGCTGGATTATGTGTGAAAATAGAGACTGTGATTCTGTTCAATTTTTACGTAGGTTTACATGCCCTGGAAATAGATCAAATTTCAATTAAGGAAATTTCATGACTGTAATTATATTTTTATTATACAGGAATATTAAATTTTATTCTCACATATATTGAATTTTTTCTAGAGGAGATTGAAATAGCATATTAAGAATTCAGCAATTCTTTTAGGTACTATAGGTTTACTATATTTAGGCTTACTGTAAACACAATTTTGAAAATTGAAAAGAAACTGGGTTATAAGGCTACTGTATGGGGTTACTTATGTTCAAGGACAGTAAGAAATAAATTGTAAATACATTGTTTACAGATTGATTTTATTTTGGTTTATTATTTGATGTAGAAAATGATACAGATGTGATAAATGTTGAGATTCAAAAGGATAAAAACCTTGTGATATTTTAAGACTTTATTACAGATTATATATTATTTATCGCATACCTACTATAATAATAAATGAAAGTACAGCATCGTAACTTGCAGGTTGATTAATAAGTTAATGACCATGCATTTAAATGGGAGTTAGAAATAGTTTAGGGTTAGTGATGTAAAATACATGAAAAATCTCAGAATGCCGAAATTAGGTTCTATGTCTGATATATACTATACAATGCTTTACAAAAATGTAGTTATAACATTGCGCACAGTATGCTCTCAATGAGTATTGAAACTGCAATCAGAGAATAAATCATTGAACATTCTTATGGAGAAATGATTAAAAGTAATTATTGAAGAAAATTTCATGAAAAGCTATTATGGTAGTTTTAAGAATTTGGCTTTTGTGGTTTTTTTCATTTGCAAAAAGTTCTTGGTCTTCTTAAACTCTTCTGGGTATTAGTTTCTGTGCAATATTTTATCTTTTTGAAACTCTCAGAACTATAAACCATAGCATTGTCTAGAATCAGCTCCTGCTACTATTCAAGTTCTTCCATAAATTCCTCAGCTATGTTTCTTACCCTATTTATGTCTCTCTTAACACCACATACTCCAAACATTCTTGTCTTTGCTTAGGTTTAAAGCTCTACTTTGAATGTCCAGTCTGCTTTCTTCTTTATTCCAAAAACTATATAATTTTAAAACTTTTCTTTAAGATGCTTTCTGAGACCTTCGTTATATTACAACTATCTTTCTCCCTTAGCCAGCCTACACTGCATCACTCACACTTAGTTGTGGTATCTGTCATACTGTCATTGATTTGCATGTTTTGGTATATTCTTGTGTGTATATGTGTGTGTGTGTGTGTGTATACAATTTGATATCATCATATATAAAAGTGCACGCACAGACATGGATTTTTTTTCTTCAATATAATTGTAAAAAAGATCTTTCTGCCTACCACGTTTACTTTTCCTTATGAGTAAAGCAGACAAATTTTGAGTGAATGAGCTCCTTGAATCTCCAGGATTTCCATTGAAGGTATATTTAAATGACTAAAAGATCTCTTTGTAATAAGAAAGTTATAATTTAGCTATGTTTTGTATTAATTAGGACTACCTGGAGAATCTACTCAGCTTTTATGACTTTTTTATTTTTTTGAGTCAGAATTTCTCTGTCACCCAGGCTGGAGTGTAGTGGCGTGATCTTGGCTCACTGCAACCTCTGTCTCCTGGTTTCAAGAGATTCTCCTGCCTCAGCCTCCCAAGTAGCTGGGACTACAGGTGTGTGCCACAACGCCTGGCTAATTTTTGTATTTTTAGTAGAGACAGGGTTTCACCGTGTTAGCCAGGATGATCTCGATCTCCTGACCTCGTGATCTGCCCACCTCATCCTCCCAAAGTGCTGGGGTTACAGGCATGAGCCACAGCGCCCGGTCTTATGACATCTTTTTAATAAGAATGAAATCTAAATTCAAATCAACTAATTTATAACACTACTGTAGGAACACATTCTCTTCACCAAAGGGAGATGGCCTCATTCTATCACTTACTGGCTTTGTGCTACTCTATATATCATTCCAGAAAAATCTAACCTGCCCTACCCAACAAAGGCATTTTTGTTCAAGAGCATATACTCTGCTCTATAGTGGAGTCTCTCTAGGCTAAGATCCTAAAAGTACTTAAATGCCAGGTATGGAAATGGAGTAGGGTCATGATTATTTGGAAAGCTGAAAAGAAATTAGGCCTATTGGGATTGGGGAGAAGCCTTTGGGACTCTCAGAGAATTGGCAATTCCCAGTAAAGGACTAAAGTCTTTGAGGAAATTGGTTCCTTTAAGGCTTTAGCAGATCTGTTCATTTTTATTTCTGGTTTTGCAGCACTAAGATTACCTTGGAAGGAGAATCACATCATTGAAGGCAAAGTGATCTGGGCTACAAATAATTGGTAACATGTCCGCTAGATTTTGCAAGTACGCACATGAATATAAATGTATGTTTGTTCTTCTCTCTCTCTCTCTCTCTCTATATATATATATATGATGCTGAAAACCATACACACACACACACACGAGATGCACTCTAGCCTGGGTGACAAAGTAAGACCTTGTCTCAAAAAATAAAAATAAGAAAGCTGTATGTGTGTGTATGTGTGTGTGTGTGTATATATATATATATATAGAGAGAGAGAGAGAGAGAGAGAGATTACACACACACACACACACACACACACACACACACACCACACATGCAGTTAGTCATTCATATTCATGGTTTCCACATCCACAGATTCAACCAACTGGGAATCAAAAATATTTGGAAAACAGACAATAAAAAATAATCCAAATTAAAAGACAATGCAGTATAACAACTATTTACATAGCATTTACACTGTAGTAGGTATTATAATCTAGAGATGATATGAAGTGTCTGGGAGGATGTGCGTAGGTTATATGCAAAGACTATGCCATTTTATATAAGGGACTTGAACATCCACGTATTCTGGTGCATTGGGAAAGAGGA
Source organism: Rhinopithecus bieti (assembly GCF_001698545.2). NCBI lineage: Eukaryota > Metazoa > Chordata > Mammalia > Primates > Cercopithecidae > Rhinopithecus > Rhinopithecus bieti. Next base: position 289,002 of record NW_016818998.1, read on the forward strand.
ATCCTGGAACTATATCCCACTGGATAATGAGGCATAGCTCTCTATATTTTAATGAATTTGATGTTTTAAAAAGTATACCACTAGATGTCAGTAGCAACCTCCTGGGGTTCCCGTGACCCTAGTTTGTTAACAATAAAAAATGGTACTTGATTAGAACATCTTATCTGGGAATAGTGAGTACTTAATTTGAAAGTTTAAGAACTATTTTATTTTATTTATTTTTTTTGCCATACAAAGAGTAGGATTGCAGGCATAAACTATTTTGGAATTATTTTCTAAACCAGTTTCTGTTCACATGTAACAAGTTATTTTTACTTCCAGTATTCTCTGTATCATGGAGATGGCAATGAAGAATTATGGGTAAACTTGAGTAATTTGTCAGGAATTGTACCTGATGCCAGAGTCTAAACTTCTGCTTCGATGCTTTATGATTCATTTATGCTGTCATTGGATGAGTATTTGTGCTTTGGGTTTGTTTCGTTCTGGTTTTGTAAAAGTGTTTGGTGCTGTAGCCCATCAGAAGATTGTGTGGTATTAATTTTTCGGCATCTGCATCTGTGCCCTTTTTACTTAGTAAATTTTATCTTTAAATTTTTTCCTTAATAATTTCTAAACTTTCATGGATCTCTGTTCAATTGTTACAAGGTATTCAACTTTTGGATAGATGCCGTAGATTATTATGAGTGTTTGCTCATGAGTTGACAACATAATCTAGAAATAAGAAAAAGTGATATTTTCCTTGAATTATAGTACATATAATTTTTTAGTCCTTAAGAATGAGTAAAAGTATCTCATTTTTTTCACAAATTAATAAGAAAATTGTAGGCTGGGTGCAATGGCTCATGCCTGTAATCCCAGCACTTTGGGAGACCGAGGTGTGCAGATCACTTGAAGCCAGGAGTTCGAGACCAGCCTGGGCAGCACTGCAAAACCCCATTTTTACTAAGAATACAAAAATTAGGTGGGCATGTGAAGGGCACCTGTAGTCCTAGCTACTCAGGAGGCTGAGGTGGGAGGATCACCTAACCCCCGAGTGGTCGAGGCGGCAGTGAGCCGTGATCAAACTACTGCGCTCCAGCCTGGGTGGCAAAGTAAGACCCTGTCTCAAAAAATAAAAAATAAGAAAATTGTAGTATCGGCCAATGTTCAATAGATACTGATAATGTTATTTTAAATAATGCCATTAATTTTTTATAAGGTTAGGTTTACATTAGCAGGAGGATTCAGTCTAATTTGTTGGATCTTAGGCATGAGTTAGAAATCAGTCATAGGTGATTGGGCGTGAGTCAACCAAGTGTGAAGCAGATTTGTAAGTGATAAAGAGAAAGGAAGAGTTGTTCCCATTTCTCTCCCTTGGAAAAAAATCCACTTTAAATCCATTCAAGATGTAAAGATAATTACAAAAACATTTGCTTTCCTGAAGCACATTGTACCAAGAAAAATATTAATGTAAATGTTATATCTTTATCACATTTAAGATTTTTAAAAATTATTTTAGTTGGTATAGTGAGGTGGGGCTAACTGAGCGAGTGCATAGGCTAAGGGAGTACGTACTTTCATACTGAAGTTGTTGTATTTGAGGATTATTGGTTTAACTTCATAAGATTAACACTGAGTTTCTTAAATCTTACTGAGTTTTGCATCTCTGTTTTAGAACTACCAGTAAAAAGGACTTATCAGGATTTTCCCCAAGACTGTGATTGTTATTCTTTAATTATGTTTACAGGTGATGAGGCAGACGTTTGAAATCATGCTGCAGTTGCTTGGCATGAACATCAAGCTAGTGCTGTGCCTTTCATTCATGAATAGTGCTTGCTCATGGCCCTGATTCCCTGTGCCATGAGAAACTGCTATTCATGAATGGAAGGCACAGCACTAGCTTGATGTGCAGTTAAGACACTCTTATCATAGAGTCTGATACAGAAGCACAAGTTTGCTTGATCTAGAATAGTCCAGCCTATGTTTCCCATACTTAACTTCCTAGAAGGGGCGAGGAATAAGATCTGACTGGGGCATCTGTCTTCAGTCTGCCACTTTCTTCATAATTTATAGTTAAATGACAACTGCTCATGAGATATTTTGAATAGAGAGGGTGCCAATTTTAAACAAACTGTTTTAACTACACTTAAAAAGCTAACTTCCATTTCTACATGTATCAGTGCGTTTCTTCTCAACATGTTCATCTGCTTGCACATTTATGTGGATTAAGTTAAAACAGAGAGAATGAAGTTTCCTTTGGGCTATTTCATAAATTCAAACACCTCAGTCTGACATTCAAAGACCACTTTTCCACTGCTGCATTCTAAATTTTCTCAACCTCATTTCCAGTCGATGCCTCACCCAGATGTTGCCTTGTAGCTATACAGCCTGGTTGATCTCATATGTGTGTGACTTACTTGTTTCTACCTTGACGGCTTTGCATTTACCATTCTTTCCACCTAGAATTTGACTCTTTTCTCTCCTTTCCTAACATCTTATTCTTCATTTCAGAGACAACAGAGTGTGCAAGGGGCAATTCTCTTTTTTTTGTTTGTTTGTTTTGCTTTTATTATTATTATTATTATACTTTAAGTTCTAGAGTACATGTGCACAACGTGCAGGTTGTTACATATGTATACATGTGCCATGTTGGTTTGCTGCAACCATTAACTCATTATTTACATTAGGTATTTCTCCTAATGCCATCCCTCCCCCAGTCCCCCACCCCATGACAGGCCCTGGTGTGTGATGTTCCCACCCTGTGTCCAAGTGATCTCATTGTTCAATTCCCACCTATGAGTGAGCACATGCAGTGTTTGGTTTTCTGTCCTTGTGATAGTTTGCTCAGAATGATGGTTTCCAGCTTCATCCATGTTCCTACAAAGGACATGAACTCATCCTTTTTTATGGCTGCATAGTATTCCTTGGAGTATATGTGCCACATTTTCTTAATCCAGTCTACCATTGATGGACATTTTGGAAGCCAGATAGTTTGGGTTCAAATCCCAGACTGGTAACTTCTTAGCTTATTGCTGCCTGGCTGAAGCAAACTATTTAAGCTCTGTGTCTCCTATTGCCTTCTTCTAAAAAACTGGGAAAGAAGATACTTACATAATTTAGTTACTTAAGTGAGGATATTAATAGAAACTTAAAATAGTTACTGGCACATAGTAAGTAGTTAATGTGTATTAGCCACTATGAATTCCATCAAGTCAGTTTCAAAATTCATCCTCATAAAATTTAGTGCCAAAATTTACTGTCCTTCATGCAGCCACTAATCTCATTAGCCTGTATTTCAAGGTCTAACAGCCCACCCTATCAGTACTTTTGCGTTTGGTAATCTATACATTTTAACCACTTGGTATATTCATTTCCTCATCAATAAAAAGGACAAATAATACTTGCCATGGTCATACCTAGGGTTATTATGAAGATAAAACTAGAAAATAGAAATAATAAGATTGATCATAGTAACCATTTATCCTGCTATTTTGTGTAAGAAACTGAATAAGAAGTTTTACTTATGTTAATCTATCACTTGATACCTTATCCTCATGTTGGTAGCAGGGTTCTAAGAAAGAGAAGGCAGAAATGTGAAAGAACTCTTGAGGCCCAAGGTTCAGAACTGACACAAATTACTGCATGCTACTGACCATTACAGTTGGTTGGATAGAAGAGGTGGGAGAAGTGAGGTTGTTTTACAATGAATATGCCAGGAATCCATTCTACATATGAAAAACCTTAAATAAAATGAGTTTTAAATACTTGCTGCTAAGGTAGACTTGGGACCTCTACCTGGTCTATTAGGAAACTTTACTTTTCAAGACCCAGTGATTCTACAAGGATGGGGCATGTGTCCTGAGCACAATTTTTCATAGCCATAACATGAGAAATGCTATTTAAGAGAGAAAGATTCTTCTTTTAGGATCAAAATTGTCAGGATGTTGACTTAATGGCAGCCAGTCATTTTTTGTTCTGCCATTTGGGGAATATAATGAGAGATAAGAAAGAGCCAAGATACGGAATGAATGAGCAAGTATTAGAAAGATGCAATAGTATCATTTGGATCACTGAATCTAGCTGTACTTGAAGTCTGTAACTTGCTAATTTTTATAGAATATGTATGTGTATATTATTAAATAGGTTTGACTAAGATTTCTTTTATTTGAGTCCGAAACAGTTTTAATTAATGACAATGGATTAGTTTGCAAAAATGGACACAGCAATATCTCTAGTCTCACATGTTCTTCCAGAACCTCATTGGCATCTCCATCAAGAGGTGAGAACTATTTTCCCCTCCCTTGAACCTGAGTGGGTTTGTGTCTGCTCTGATAAGCACTGGAGAAGTAATGCTATGTGATCTCCAAATGTAGTCATAAAGTTGACATAGAAGCTGCTTGCCTATCTCTTTTTTGGGACCCCTGTCCCTAGAATCTGGCAATCATGTTGTGAGAAAGTCCAGGCCTAATGGAGTAACCATTTGTAAGGTGTTCTAGCTGACAGTCCAGCTCAGGTCTCTGCCAATAGCCAACATCATTTGCCAACCATGTAAATAAACAAATCTTCAAATGGTCTCAGCTCCTAGCCTTGGCACAGTTCAAGTGATAATGAGTGAAACAGAGAAAAACTATCTCCCCATGGTCCCAGTCTAAAACGCAGATTCATGAACAAAACAAATGTCAGTATTTGAAGCTACTAAATGCTGTGATAATTTGTTAGGCAGTCATAGCTAACTGCAACGCTAACTTCTCCCATAGCTCCTTCCCAGGGCTCTCTTCTGCTACACTTGTTAGACCTGCTCTACCTGGTACTGCCATTCCACTTTCACCTGTGCCTTTATTTCTATGCACTTTGCTTTACCAGTTGGTTATAGACATTTTGTATTCAGTATTGTATTTCATTGGCTTTGTGATATACTATTCTTGGATGAAAATGGGGTTGGAGATCCCCATGTTACTCTCTGTCCCCTATTAAAAAGCTGGTATTCCAACTTGACAAATTCGACTCCTACTCTCTACTGCTATGCTAGCTGATAGCCACTAGGCACATGTGATTATCTGAATTTGAATTAAATTCAAATTAAATAAAATTGGGAATTTCTTTACACTAGCCACATTTCAAGTGCTCAATATTTATATGCAACTACTGGCTAACATACTGGACATTGCAAAATTATACAGCATTTTAATCATCTCACTGTTCTATTAGATGATACTGTTCCAATTTGCAAATCGCACATGTGGTCCAAGGCTAAATCCCTTAAATACCAGGATTCAATGATGAAAATCTTTTTACCTAGAACAGAGAGCTCAAAAGGATTTGGTCTCTCTTACCCAGGTATGAGCTCTGGGAGAGGACAGAGATGAAAATCTCTACTTCAGTTAACAGGGTTATGTTTCATTTATATTCACATGAAAAGACTGCCTTTGGTAGACTTACCTAATTTATTTCCTAGCCACTGGACATGTGGACAATTGTTTATTTTCTTGAGTATATTAGTTTCTGTTCATCAGTTCAGTCTGATTTGTAGAACAGTTCAATTCCCAGAAGATAACCCAGATATCTTTTGCAAATATTTGGGGCCCTTGTTCTCCCAGCAGAGAGTCCTCATGAGTATACAGGGCTCCTGTTGACTTGAAAGTGAACTCTGGCTGTGGAGTGGATATTACTCCCTTAAAAGAGAAAAAGAGTAACTTCAAGGCAAAAAGGGCCTTTATTCTCCCTGGGTGTAAGTTTCCTTAAAAGCTTGTTTATTGATTTTCTTGTAACAACTGAGCTTGCAAGCTATAAAAGAGAAAACAAAACAAATAGAAGCAGGGAAATAATATCAACGATCAACAAGTTTATTCATCAGCTTTATCTCATTTGTAGTCAGTCACCACAGGTCTGTAAAATAAAAAGCACCACATACAGCAATCCCAGTTTTTATTATGGAATCCATAGACTTTAGCTGATCAAAAGGGAAAACAAACACTTCAATTTTCAAGCAAGGGTCTATTCTCATTAAAAGTGATTGTGCCTGAATTTATGTCAAGGTGTGAGGAAAGTACAGAAAGTAAAGAGAAAAGAAGAGAACATAGTTGAGGGCGTGATGCTTGCTACTATGACAATGGCTCCAAGTTTGATTTCTAATCAGTCTGTCAAATTGCCGGAAATACCCTCTGAAGGGGTGGCCTGCCCCTCCACACTTGTGGGTGTTTTTCGTTAGGTGGAACGAGAGACTTGAGAACAGAAATAAGACACAGAAACAAAGTATAGAGAAAGAAAAGCGGGGCCCAGGGGACTGGTGCTCAGCTTACAGAGGACCCACGCCGGCACCGGTCTCTGAGTTCCCTTAGTATTTATTGATAATTATCTTTACCATCAAAAGATAAGGGAGTGGCAGGACAATAGGATCATTTTAGGGAGAAAATCAGCAGTAAGACATATAAAGATCTCTGTGACCTGAATAAGTTCAAAGGAAAATGCTGTGCCTTGAGAGGCATATGCAAACATCTCCATAAACCTTTAAGCAGCATTGCTCCAGCAAGTCCCACCTTATTCCTAAAGGCGGTTTTCTCCTTGCTCAGTAAACAAAGCACACAATGGGTTTTACACCGAGATGTTCCATTGCCCAGGGACGGGCAGGAGACAAATGCTTTTCTCTTACTTGAGATTAAGAGAATGGTGATGACCTCTAACCACAAGCAGCATTTAGGCACTTGTTTAACAAAGCACATCCTGCACAGCCCAAAATCCTTTAAACCTTAAGTCACCACAGCACATGTCTCTTGCAAGGACAAGGTAGGGGTAGGGTCACAGATTAACAACATCTCAAATACAGAACCAAATGGAGTCTCTTATGTCTGCTTCTTTCTATATAGACACAGTAACAGGCTGATCTCTCTTTCTTTTCCCCACAACCCTCTGCTAATATTGTTCCTATTGGAAGACATAGTCCTAATTTTATGACCCATGTGATGAACCTTTAAGAAAGTCCTATCCTCAGGTAATTTTGGAAAATGTTGAATTTTATATCCCCCTCCCGTAATTTTATGATGCACATTAGAATATTAGTCTCTGAGAAATCTTGCTGTAAAGAAACCTGTTTCACTTTGTTTAACCCAACATTTTCTCAAATTGGTGGACCATGAAGCCTTCTATATTTTAGTATATGTTTTCATGTAATACTCATTGCATCTAGTGGTACTAGGTTTCAATGAAGCACATTGTAAAATGCTGCTTTAGATGAAAACATGGTTTCCTAAGTGGGAAGCCCAAAGTTTACCCAGTGAGAGGGTAACACTTTAACACATTAGCATTTATTTAGACAGACTGGCTTTCCTAAATGAGCAGGATCTTAAGACCCCAAGGATGTAGGACAGAGGCCAGCACATACTTCCTAAGGAGTGCTGTTTCAGGGGGCTCCAGGGACACTCAAGGGTGGACAACCATATCTGGCAAGGCCTTTTTTGGGACATGAGGCTTTCAGAGTTATGTTCCTGGAAAGGTCGATTTTGGAAGGCATCAAATGGAAGATTATTAGTTCAAGAAAATTTAATAGTGCTGCTGTGTGACTTTCAGAGAATGTTCAATAACTTCCTTTTCTCTTTAAGTAAGTATTTCTCAGAAGAGTAGACTTGTCTTACTGTTTCTGCTTTCTCACCAACCATTTACTCTTCGATCCACAACAATCTTTCACTTATTCTCTCATTCCAACAGAACGCCTCTTTCGCAGATTTTCCATTTGTCAAATGCAGTAGACTCTTTCTGGGTGAACTTACTAGCTTCCTCTATGATTCTGTATTCTACCTAAATGCTTTTGACTTCCATATTTCTAGCTCTAGCCCAGGCTACACTTTTGAACTTCAAAATTGTATCCCCAGAGACATCTTGAACTGATGTTCAAAATTGATCCCAAAAACTTGCACTTTCATTCTCTTCCTTCTATAGATTCTTTGAAGATTCCTATAGATTCCTATTGGTTTTGACAATTGTCAAAATATTTTCTCTGTCCCATAATTCCCATTTCTTTCCTTTCCTTAGGCTTCAGCAAAACACTGGCCTCAGAGTCAAAACATAGCTCTTCCACCTGATATATGGGGACCCTGTACATGTTTGTTATTCTCTTTAATGTCTTATTTTTCTCATCTGTAAGATGGAGATAATAGTACAACCTAAGAGAGTTATTGTAATTCTGTGGAAATTAGATGAGGATAAAGTGGGGGTGTTGAGAGAAAATTAAGTTGTTTTCTTTCCTCTCCCTAGGAATGAGGGCTTGGGAGAAGTACTTATTTATTATTAGGGGAAAATCTTAGTGGATTAGCTGACATTTATATGGTAAGAAATATCTCTTTAAAATACTATAGTAGTGAATAAAAAAGAAAACAAGTATGTTTGCGTTTGGCTAGAATTCATGAGACAATAATTTATCAATTTTTTTCTTTCAATATACAATGATATGCTATTGCCGGGAAAATAAAAGAAGGAAACTAAACTATCTTTAACACATTTTAGGCCAATAGAAATGATCTTGTGTGTGATGGAGTAGATAAAAAAGAAGGACCCAATGGCAGCATACCTTGGACATTTGGATTATCTGTTCATCCTAGCTCATGTGCAGGTATCTGCATTTTATAGGGTCAGCCAGCAGGAACACAGTTAAGGGTAGGATTCAGATGTCCTCATATTTTAAGACCTGGCTACTAATTTTAGTCAATTTCATATAAACATCTCTTATTTTTGCCTAGTGGCTATCTTAGTCACCCTACTGCTATGACAAAGTGCCTTAGCTTGGTTAATTTATAAACAATAGAAACTTATTCTAATAATTCTAGAAGCTGGGAAGTCCAAGATCAAGGCACCAGCAGATTTGGTGTCTGGTGAGGGCTAGCACTGTCTTGTTACATCCTCACATGGTAGAAGGTGCAAAAGTGATGAACATCTCTTTTGGATCTCTTTAATTTATTTATTGTTATTATTTTTGAGACAGAGTCTCACTCTGTCACACAGGCTGGAGTGCAGTGGCACAATCTCTGCTCACTGCAACCTCCGCCTCCTGCATTCAAGCCATTCTCATGCCTCAGTCTTTCGAGTAACTGGAACTACAGTCATGTGCCACCATGATGAGCTACTTTTTGACTTTTCAGTAGAGATGGGTTTTTTGCCATTTTGGCCAGGCTGGTCTCTAATTCCTGGCCTCAAGTGATCTGCCCGCCTCAGCCTTCCAAAGTGCTAGGGTTATAGTCATGAGCCACGTGTCCGGCCTACACCGCTTATATAAGGTCATCAATTTCATCCATAAAGGCTCTGTCCTTATGACTTAATCACTTTCCAGAGGTCCCACCTCTTAATACTATTACATTGGCAAATAAGTTTCAACATATTAATTTTGTGGGGACACATTCAGACCATAGCAATGGTAAAGAGTCCTTTCTAAAACTGCATTAGTGAGAGATAACTGAATAGAATAATACACATAGCCATGTGTACTCTTAGGTCTACTATGATAAGAACAATAATAAATGATTGATGATAGTCACTCATTTTTTAATAAATATTATTAATCTCTTTCTATGAGCCACTGATTCTAGATGCTGGGAATATAGCAGTCTACAAAACAGAAATTACTGTGCTGCTCAATCTTATGATCCAGTTAAAGAAGACAGGCAGTAAAAAAATAAGTATAAAGTATTCTATGAAGAGACTATGGAGAAAAGTAAAGCTGGAAAGGGGGACAGAGCATGTTGTGGTGGGGCTGGAGTTATATATTTAAATAGGGAGGCCTGGGAGGCCTCTCTGAGAAGATCCTATTTGAGCAAAGACTGGAAGGAGGTCATAGGGTCAAAGAGCGGTTTTGATAAAAGGAATCAAAACCTTTGATCTGACTTTCCTTTCACTAAGGTCACTCTAGCCACTTTTGAGAATCAACAGAAGGAAAGATCTAGACAAGAGACAATAGTAATGGGGCCCAAAAGAAGTGTTGGAAGGGACATGTGGCAGAGATAAAGTTCAATTTTAGTGTATATGGCTTCTCTAAGGCTCATGCTCTCTTCTGCAGAAGTGCCAGGATTTAAAGAGTAGAGTGAGGGAGAGACACCAAGGAACCAAAACTAGAGAGAAATACCAGAGAGATGGGAAAAGAATCATTTGTGCTGTCACAAAAGCAAAGACAGTGCAAGTTTTAAGAAGATATGAACAATGTACACCACTGCAGAGAATTCAACTATGAATGTATTATATCTGAAGGAGATACATCAGATTTGACAAATAGAAGTTCATCTGTGGCATTTTCAAGAGTAGTTTTAGTGGAGTTACTAAAGCAAAAACAACTGATTGAGATTGGGAAGTAATGAGGTCTAGGTGGAGGATATAGATTGCTCATTCATGAAGTTTGATAGACACAAAAAAAGTAGCTTTCAATATGTGAAAATAATATTTTGTGAGATAAAAATTACTTTTTATATGTGCAGTATACTGTTATATTTTCCATTCTCTTATCTTTTTTAAAAAATGCTTTATTTTATTAAATAATTTTATAACCCACTCTAGGGTTTTGACTCATGATTTCAACAACATGATCATATGTAGCAATCAAGGATAAAAGATTGTCTCTTAGAACCATTGTCCACATCCTCTACCATGTTTGTCAGTATCATATCTTGGCCATTTTGATGAAGCTTTCAAAAACATCATCTCTCTCTTACATATAAAATTTTTACCCTTCAATGTATAGTCACCAACTGGAAATCAATAGGAAAGCTAATCCAAACACATTCTAATATCATTAAGACTCAGTATACAGTTAAAGGCATTGGCTGTGCTCATAAATTTATCCTGCCAACAAAAAATATGGGCAAGTTTCCCTACTTTGATTTTATTCTGTCTCTATGACCTCTGAGATAGAAATCCACGGCCTAGGGCAGAAGGAGTTAACTGTGCTGGAGAGCTTTCATCCCTATTGAGATCTGGAATGGATCTTCTTGAGCAGTGCTTGGCATATACTAGAGGCTAAGACATATTTGTCAAATAAACAAATGGCATTAAGTAATATATTTTTTGAAAATCAGAAAATTTGCATAGGCCAATAGAAATGATTATTTCCTCCTGTGCTGTAAATCTATGCCAATACTAAATCTTATAGAACAATATGAAAAATAAACTTGAAAGGAAATGAGAGGTGGGCAGTAGACAGAGGGGGTTACAGATCAAAGGACAGTTTCCCTTCTGAGACAAAGCAGGTAATAAGTTGAAAAGAAAGTGTATTAGTCCATTCTTGCATTTCTATAAAGAACTACCTAATACTGGGTAATTAATACAGGAGGAGATTTAATTGGCTCATGGTTCCACAGGCTGTACAGCAAGCATGGCCAGGGAGGTCTCAGGAAACTTACACTCACGGTGGTAGGAGAAGAGGAAGGATGTGCACCTTACATGGCTGGAGCAGGAGAAAGAGTGAATGGGAGGTACTACACAGTTTTAAACAACCAGATCTCATGAGAACTCACTATTATGAGAACAGCAAGGGAGAAGTCTGCCCCCATAATACAATCACATCCCACCAGACCCCTTCTCCAACATTGGTGATTACAATTTGACATGAGATTTGGGCAGGGACACAAATCTAAACCATATTATTTCACCTCTGGCCGCTCCTATATCTCATGTCCTTCTTACATTGTAAAATGCAACCATCCCTTCTTAACAGTCCCCCAAAGTCTTAACTCATTTCAGCATTAACTCAAAGGTCCACAGTCCAAAGTCTAATCTGAGACAAGGAAAGTCCCTTCCACCTATGAGCCTGTAAAATTAAAAACAAGTTAGTTACTTCTAAGATACAATGGGAGTACAGGCATTGGATAAATGCACTCATTCCAAAAAGAAGAAACCAGGCAAAACAAAGGTGCTACAGGCCCCATGCAAGTCCAAAACCCAGCAAGGCAGTTATTAAATCTTAAAGCTCCAAAATAATCTCATTTGACTCCATGTCTCACATCCAGGGCACATTGATGCAAGGGATGGGCTCCCAAGGCGTTGGTCATCTCTGCCCCTGTGGTTCTGCAGGGTACAGCTCCCTCCACTGCTTTCACAGGCTGGCATTGAGTGGCTGAAGCTTTTTCAGGCACACAGTATAAGCTGTTGGTAGATCTACTATTCTGAGGTCTGGAGTAGCCTTATTCTCACAGCTCTGCTAGGCAGTGCCACAATGGAGCCTCTGTGTGCCACATTTACCCTCCATATTGCCCTAGTAGAGGTTCTCCATGAGGGGTTCACCCCAGCAGCAGATTTCTGCCTGGGCATTCAGGTGTTTCTATACATTCTCTGAAATCTAAGCAGAGGCTCCCAAGTCTCAACTCTTGCCCTCTGTGCACTTTCAGGCTTAACACTACATGGAAACCACCAAGGGTTATAGTTTACACCCTCTGGAGCAGCAGCGTGAGATGTATCTAGGACCCTTTTAGCCACAGGTAGAGCTAGAGTGGCTGGGATGCAGAGAGCAGTGTCCTGAGGTTGCACAGGGCAGCCCTGGGTCCAGCCCACAAAACCATTCCTCCCTGTGGGCCTGTGATAGGAGAAGCTGCCTTGAAGTTTTCCGAAATGCCTTTGAAGCATTTTCCCCATTGTCTCTGCTATTAACATTCTATCTTTACCTATGCAAATTTCTGCAGCTTGCTTGAATTCCTCCCAAGAAAATGGGTTTTTATTTTCTACCACATGGTGAGGCTGCAAATTTTCTAAACTTTTATGCTCTGCTTTCCCTTTCTAAAAATAAGTTCCAGTTTCAGGTCATCTGTTTGCCTACACATATGAGCATACTTTGTTAGGAGCAGCCAAGCCACATCTTGAATGCTTTGCTGCTTAGAAATTTTTTCCACCAGATATCCAAAATGATCACTCTGAAGTTCAAAGTTCCACAGATTTCTAGGACGGGTACAATGCCTCCAACCTCTTTGCTAATGCATAACAAAAGTGGCCTCTGCTCCATTTCCCAATAAGTTCCTCATCTCCACCTGAGAGCACCTTAGCCTGGATTTCATTGTCCATATCACTATCAGCATTTTGGTCACAATAATTTAACAAGTCTCTAGGGAGTTCCAAATTTTCCTTTATCTTTCTTTCTTGTTCTGAGCCCTCTAAATTGTTCCAACCTCTGTCCATTACCCAGTTCCAAAGGTGCTTCCACATTTTCATCTATCTTTATAGCAATGCCCAGTTCCTGCTACCAATTTTCTGTATTTGCCTGTTCTTGCATTGCTATAAAGAACTACTTGAGACTAGGTAATTTATAAAGAAAAGTTTAATTATCTCATGGTTGTACAGGAAGCATGGCTGCGGAAATCTCAGGAAACTTGCAATCGTGGCAGAAGGCCAAGAGGAAGGAGGCACATCTTACATGGCTAGAGCAGGAGTAAGAGAGTGAAGCGGGAGGTGCTACACACTTTTAAACAACCAGATCTTGTGAGAATTCACTCATTATAATGAGAACAGAAAGGGGGAAGTCTACCCTCATGATCCAATCACATCCCATGGGGCCCTTCCTCCAACACTGCAGATTACAATTCAACATGAGATTTGGGTGAGACACAAATCCAAACCATATCAGAAAGACATAACTAAGGAGCCTTGATAGAGACAAGATAATTAATGGAATCACACTGTATTAGGAAAAAAAGTAGGAGGATTCTTGTTAAAGAAGAGAACGGCCACCTCTCCTTTGAGGTTGAGTGGTTCCAATTATACTTAAGTTTGTACACTGAGAATGGGAAGACAAGGAGGATGTTTACTAATATCTCTGTGTTTCTTTATGAATTAGGATCTTCTGCTGAGTGTAAGAGGGTGTATGTCAAGAGAGTGGTTGAGGATAACACTGAAGTTTCAGAGAGTAATTGAGTAGAAGAAGGTGCTGATCCAGTGCAGGGATTGGTGGACTTGACACTTTGTACTTATCTATTCACAACTTACAATTCTGTCTTCTTTCTCATTGGTCTAAAGTTAAAATTATGAATTGATCATTCATAGGAGCCAGACAGAACCCATAGATTTATTTTGTTTGTTTCCTGTTATTTTAATAAGCCAAGTTTTAAGATAAAGAGCTTCATATGCAAATTTTAGATTTCCAGATGTAAAGTATAAGCCAGAATATCTGAAATAATTCACTGGAGTTGAGCAATATCTAGTGTCTTTAGACAAGGCCTGTATTCTCCTTTAAGCCCAGCCCCTTTACATTACCCAGCAAATGCATATTGTATAATGCATATCACTCATTTGTGAGGCTTGTCTGGCCCGTGTAGGTGTATGAATGTGAGATCCCTGCTTTAAACTTCAGCCAATGGGATTTGTTTTTGAAGCATGCAGTAAAGCCAGGCTTGCTTGTTTAGCCGTAGCCTAGGATGATTATAGCTTAATGGATTAGTGGTTTTTAATGTCAGGTCATCAGCTCTGGTGGCTGAGCTCTGGGTATTGAATCATGTTAACAAACCACATAAAACAGATGGGTAAACAAACACATACCCCTAGCCAAACTAGACAAAGGACAGGATGCTCCTTTTCTCTGTATAAGGCCATTAAGCAGGCCAACTTATTGATTGATTGATTGATTGATTGATATAGTTTCTCAAAACTATTATTAAGTATCAATCATGAACCAAGTACAAAGGTTAACAAGATACATATCCACCACTCTCTCACAGAGTTTAAAATCCAGAAAGGTAGACAGACATCCAAACAAGTGTAGCTGTGCTCTGGGTATGCCAGGGTGCTGTGGGTATTCACAGCCAAGGCAATGGCCTTGAGAGCTTAGGCCTGACAGCGTTAGCCAGGCAAACAGGAGTGGGAAAGATGTTCAAATGTGGATAATTGCATTTGCAAAGTTTGGAGATGAGAAAGCATGAAGTTTAGTGCAGAATGGAAGGAAATTACCTGTGATTATAACAGAGGACAGGAGGAAAGGTTGAGAGATGAGGCTGGTAGTGTGGAAGATGCCAGGCCATGAAGGAGCTGGTGAGTCACCTTAATGGATTTGGATTTTGTCCTCTGTATAAGAGGAGCCACCAAATGGTTTTAATTTGGGAGCTTTATTACATTTCTATTTAGGACAATCACCCAGGTTGCACTGTGGCGAGTAGATACCAAGGAGTAAGACTAGCAGCCTGGAAACACTGTCTAATGCAGTATACTGACTGCTTAACTATTTGACAGCATTATAACAAAACCTTGTACATTATCTCATTTAATTATTAAGATAATCCTGTGAGGCTGGAGTTTATAATAATTCCAGCTGTAAAGATGAGGAGATGAAAGCTTAGAGACATTAACAGATTGTCGAAAGTAGCACCATGAATGAGTGGCAGAGGTAGGAATCAGTCTCTGTCTTGGAGACTCATGCTTGGAACCATTAGGACATATCACCCCAATTGCAGCTTCCCAGAAGCAATATATGATTGAGGGTAGTAGAATGGCTGAAGAGAAATAATCTAGTCTTGGAAGTCAGGAGAATATGATTGACTCTGTGTGTGTGTGTGTGTGTGTGTGTGTGTGTGTGTGTGTTTGGGGTGGGAATGGGCAGAGAGACTTGGTAGGAAGAGAAGGATAATATGCAGAATTTTTACTGATCAATTAAGTTCATGGCTTCAATCATTCACTGAGATGCACAAAAAAGGGAGAGTCAGTCTGTGGGAGATGATACATTCAGCGAATGTGCAGGATTGAAAGCCCACGCAAATGCCTGTAGAAGCTGTCCAGCGGAGAAACATGATCTGGACTGTCGATAGGGAACCGATGGTCCTGAACATCAGGGTTCCCATCTAATCCAGAGCAGTGGAGAACATTTCCAGGAAATATGTTTGGATTGGAAATAAAATATGACCAGGAAGGAACAGTAGTTTAAGAACAGTAAGAGGAAGAAAGAGCCAGTAAAAGTTATTGAGAACAAAGGTCTGAGGGAAAACCAGGAGGGTATGGTGAAATTCAAGGGGTAAAGACCAATAAGAGTAAATGTTTCTGAAATGCAAAATAAGATAACAACTGAGAAATGCATTAAATTTAGTGGTTAGTCAAGGGACAAAGTGATGGTTAAGAGGGCACTAATCAGGGAAGGTAGGAGCAAAAGCCAGATTACTGTGACGTGAAGGACGGGTAGGGGGTGAGAAGTACATAGAAAATTGGCATTTATGTCAAGAGGTTTGTAAGTTGTAAGAATAAGTGCAATGACTATCAGGAGCAAGGGCTTGAGGGAGAGTTGTTCTTGTCATTTGTTAAGAATAAAGGAATCTTCAGCATGTTTACATGGCAGTAGAGAAAAGTTAGTAGAAAAGAACATGAAAGATGCAGGGAAAAAGAATATGCAAATGATAGCGATCTTTGAGCAATTGGGAAGGGAATTCATACAGAGCATTGGAGGAAACTTAATTTTAAATTTAACTTCCCCATGGTAATGGGAGGAATGAGTAAAAAAAATGTGTAGAAACCTGTGAATGTGTAAGTTTTGTGGCAAGAAGTTAAGGGAATCCTGCATGATGAAGGAATTCATTCTGTGAAGTCATGGAGGCCACACATGTCTTGTTTAGACAGGATTTAAATAAAGTTGATGTCTCAAGGGGTAGTTTTATCAAATTATATATAATTCATATATCATTGTACTCACCATTATATAATTCAATGCAATTAATTTTTTTAGTAAATTCTTGTGGCAGAAGTTCTTTACTGATTTGTTGCTGAAAATTAGCTATCTCAAAATGTTTCCAATATGTTATTTATCAGTCTCATACTCCGTGCCTCCTCTCCACCACCCCACCATCATGCCCCAGCTTGTTTTGTTTTGTTTTTAAAAGTTTTATTCATACATGTTCTGGAACAAGTTCCTGCGGTTTGTTCATTCCGGCCTCCTTATCTTGCCATCCTGTTGCATCCTGTGTTGCTGGTGAGACTGTGAGTCCTCTGCTCTGTGAAACACAGCTCCTTCTAATAGATATTCCTACCGATGCACTCTCATTGGTTTTGGGGAGGTACCGCCCCCTTTTGCTTCTAAGGTCAGTCCTTGCTCCTGGCTAGTTAAGTGCCAGATTTTGGATACACTATCTCCTTCCATACTTTGAAGGGAATGTTTTCATATTGGGCTGCACCACATGGTGGAGCTCCGGAAATCAGCCACTCCTGAGTTACTGGTCTGGTGCTGCTTGTTCACTTGTTGCCCAAGTTAGCCCCCTTTTCCTACTGTAATGCATTTGGTCTTCTTTATGCTCCAGAGTTTGGTGCCAATGCATTCTGCCCTCAGAGAGGAGCCCATTTTTATCCTAGGATGAACTCATTCTTAGGGGTATTAATAATTGCATCATTCATTCTTTCAGGAACGATGAGACATGCTGTAGTAAATTAAGATGCTCCAGAGAAAACAAGCTTTTTATTTATATACCCATAAACATCAAAACCTATGCTCCAAACCTGCTAATTTGTTTAATGGGACTCACTGGACTCATCACCAAGTTTGGGAGCACATTTTTCTTTTATTCTCCGGAAGCTCTTGTTCTCTCTACCTTCTTAACAATCTGTTTAAGGCTAGCATTGTCATCTCTGCCCCTCATAATGTTCCTTTAACAGTACTTCTGCCATAATAGTATTGTGACCTAACCGCTGAATCTAACTTGCTGCAGAATGTATTATCATTATTGTAAGGTATTATCTTTTTAAAAATGGAAAACTGATTATTAATTTAAAATTCTGAGATTTCAAATACATATTTTTTGTTTGTGAGAAAGTGGCTATGTTTGGAAAGGCCAGTACAACAAGTTGAGGACATTGTGAGTGTCTCATTTACAGTAACTAAAGGATAAAAATGGCTTTGAAAGACTCACAAAGAGGGCAGGAGAGAGAGTAACAGGTCCTGTACCAAGTTTCTTCACAATCTCTTCATTTTAATCATTACATATTGTTATTGTCCTTTTGCAGGTGAGGAAATCGAGCTGATAGAAGTTAAGTAACTTGCACAAAATAACACGGCTACTAAGTTTCTGAGCCAGGCTTAAACTCACATCTTATTAATTCCAGAGCAAGTGCTCTAGATAAACTAGTTTTTCTTCAACATGATAGATATTAGTACTTGTTGATAAAAATGTCTTATTCAATGTTATCTAACTTCAGATGCAGTCAGCACCAAAATCACTAATGCTGTGCAACCAAATTAGGGAAATTTTTTTTTTTTTTTTTGGCAGAAATCAATCTTTATTTTAAAATGTTATAGTTTGTGAACCCAAAGTAAATTCAAAGTTCATTCATTTTTTTCTTTTCTTTTCTTTTTTTCTTTCTTTCTTTTTTTTTGTTTTTTGAGACGGAGTTTTCCTCTTGTTGCGCAGGCTGGAGTGTAGTGGTGTGATCTGCGCTCACCACAACCTCCACCTCCTGGGTTCAAGTGATTCTCCTGCCTCAGCCTCCTGAGTAGCTGGGATTACACGTATGCACCACCACGCCTGGCTAATTTTGTATTTTAATTTTAGTAGAGATGGGGATTCTCCATGTTGGTCAAGCTAGTCTTGAACTCCTGACCTCAGGTTATCTGCCCGTCTTGGCCGCCCAAAGTGCTGGTATCACAGGCGTGAGCCACTGTGCCTGGCCTCGAAGTTCATTCTTTAAATCATAATCTACTGAAGAGATTTCTATTTTTATGCTTTTGAAGTAAGTAATTAGGCTTTCTGGAATATGATAGAGACTGGAATAAAAAAGTGTAGATGGTTTTTAAGAGGGCCTCATTAACGAGAATTCTGTGAACCACACACAAGAAATAAACCCCACCCAGTGCCTATATGGAGTCTTTTGTGTCTAATTGTAACAGACAATTTGAACTTGAAAGAATGATTTTTTTAAAAGAAACTACTAAAGCTTAACAAGGACAAAGCCATGAAAGCACAGAAAAGGTGACAGGGTCTGTGTGTGGGGTTACAAGCCAGGAAAGCCTTGTATTGGTAAGACTGCTAACAGATTGCTCAGGCTCATAACTTAGGCTTGATTTGGCTGAGCTTCAGGGTGGGTGGGAGTCTAACTCTTTCTAGTAGTCTGATTTCGTCTAGTTCATTTTGTGTTGAACTCTCATAATATATAATAAATGTGAGTAAATTTTTAGTACTACTATCTAGTATAGTAGACATAAAAATATGTAGAATATTTGAGTAAATACAAATATTTATTGTGTTCACTCAACTTTGAGAAACTTCCATAGTTCACCTACGTAGTCAACCTACTCAAGTGTCTATTTGATAGATGTCTAGAAGGGCTTATCACCTACAGTATGAGATTTTCAGGCTCTCCATAGTCGCCTCTTTCCTCTGCACATCAGAGTACAGGTACTAACCCCTTACTCCTGAGTTTAATTATAAGCAATGGTTCAGGAAGGTATCTAGTAGGAGAAATGGTAACTTTCAAACTAGTGTTTAACACAAAACTCCACAATTTCATATATATTAGTATATATTTGGTGAAATGGAAACAAACCCAGACTGTTACCAAGACAAATCCCTTTTTCTTTCCATGAAACCTTACCTTTTTTTTTTTTTGGCTGCTCAGCACTGCTTGTTATTGTTTTCATTTTCAGCGTGTTTCTGATGAGCATGCCAGCCTGATTGCACCAGTTAGAGTGTGGCTGCCCTTGACCTGATTGGATCCATGTGGCATTCTTTTAAGGAGCCTTAGAGTTGACCTTCCTCATTCTCCTGGCTATAATACATCATTTCCACCCTCTGTTTTGGGGCATCTCCTACTGTGGAGAAGCTGGCAGGAGGGATTACCTACTAACCACTATGGAAACCAAATGGGTGGGATATCCTCTCCTCTTACCTTGGAACAGTCAGTGGTAATTATAACATACCTTGTTTACCACCTGCACTTTTCTGAAACTTTCAAGTAGAGGCTGCTCCAGGAGTGGCAAGCAGACCAGTTTGCTCTTGCCTTATAATCTTTTCTGTGATTCCTACTTTCTTGGGCTCCTTTCCTCTCACCAGTTCCCCAGGGCTGGCCCTCTAGCCTTCCATTAATGCTGTTACCTTTCCATTAAATTTTCTTATGGATTAAGGTAGCTGGAGCCTATTTCTTTTGTTTTTGATCTGTAGCCCTGACTGATACATGATCTTAACCATAATGTATTCTGAGATAACAAATGTTTAAATCATCTGGGTATCAATATTTTATAATATTTTAGGTATAATATTACCTAATAATTATTGGTCCAGATAGTTTTTATATTGAAAACTGGTGTAAAAATATAAATTCATTTCACTGATGCACAAACACAAAACCACACATAAGTTCACAGAAACGTCACGTGACCTGCTTCTAAGAAAAGATTATAATCTGAGATAGGAAAATGCACCTGCTGCAAAATTAAAAAAATGTTTCATGTAAATAAGACAGGGCAAAACATAGTTAAAATTGGGCAAGTGTACAATGACTACTTGTTTTCTTAAGTAAGATTGCTCTTTTCTTTCCAAATATGGAATGAAGGGGTTAATAGAATTTGGAACAGATACTTTGGAGCAAAGCAATTCTCTATCCTACTATGGAAATAAGTACAATTCTATAGGAATCTGATTGGTTTCATCTTCAATTCCTATAGATTGAGTTGAAGGAATACAAGATACAGCACAAAAAGGAATTATACAAATCATATTCAACTCAGTACTGTGAATTTATGGGAAAGAGAAGCCATAAAACGTGTCCAACTAGTGCTCTCATTATTTAAGTTAAATTTGATGACTTCATTTTAAATAACAAAAAGTTTATTATTACCCATATCCATGTATTGTTCAAATTCCTCATTTATTGTGACCCTAGTTTTTTTTTTTTTTTTTTTTTTCTCTCCCCTTGTGGTTTTAGAAGTTACTACTTGTCATCATTAGACTTTTGATAAAGTGATGAGTGCCAAAGCTTGATTGGAATGGTTGTGAGAAAGGATTGGAGAAGAAACTTTGAAGACCATGAGTATAGGCAAATCTAGTAAGATGCTTTACTATACAGGGAGAGAGAGAAAGAGGGTGGTTGCTGAATAAAATTTTTTTGTTTTGTTTTTTTAAGATGGGAGAAGTAACATTGTTTGCATACTGAATAAAAAGAACTAGTGGAGAGGGGAAAACTGTAGAAAACAAAAAAAAAAAAATGCTAAAATGATGCCCATGAGTAGGCAAGAGGGGTTGAGATTTAGTATAAATTGGAGTTGGTTTTAGACAAATGCATATAGAGTTGACTCACAATGATGGAGAACAGGCAGGATATACAAGTGCAGATGAGGTTGTTAAAAGGGTCTAGATATTGCATACCTTCTGATGGGAGCTTGCATATTTTCCAATTGCTTATATTTTCTTACTGAAATAGGAAGCACAGTGTCAGAGAGACATCAAGATGGAGGGGGTATCAGATGTTTAATAGAAGACAAAAGTATTTAATAGAATTTGAGGTATATGGAAGAGTGAATGGATCAGGGATGTAGAGTGTATTTGCCAATGAAGATAGAGATCATGTATATAAAGCAACACTGGTCAGTATGGTTATGGGATTTTCTCCAGACACATTCAACCACACAGGTAAAAAGACAGAGTAGGTGGAGAGTTGGTTTTACCAAGCACATGATTTTTCCAAGTGAGCATGATGAAGTGCAAGAGAGTCATGGTAGTTCGGGGTATAAAGATGTGGCTGAATGCAATAAACAACCATGACATGTAAGCTGGATAGGAATGGAAATGAGGACATGAGGAGGGAAGGTATATTGTAAAGGTGGTTGTACAATGGATTGTAGGTGTCAGGGGCCAAGCTGAGCTGGAGAGAGCTGTGCTCTGCTACCTACCATGCGTCAGAATAGCTGATTATGACAATAAGCCACAGTGAAATAATGCTCAAACATTTAATCACTCACTGTGATAGTATAAGCAAGACGCTAAACCAGAGAAAGTTCTGACCACTCTCTGTACCACTTTCCACTGCCACCACACCCATGCACCGCCTCTGTCCATTTCACCCATGAAACAGTACTGAATATCTGAGGGTCAGGTGAATCAATACACGTGGGGGAATTGCTTGACTGCTGAGGGAGTCTTGAACAAAAGTCTCCTTTAGTTTTATGTACTAGGGGCCCAGGGAAAATGGTGAAAAGGAAGGGGTAGGAGTAAAAAATTGTTGAGCTAGAGTGGAGAAAATTGTCTTCAAGGTTCCTCTTCAGCTCTTTCAAATGATAAGTTCTTAGCAGAGGTTCCGGAAGGCCTTCTTGCTGAGCTAAGAACACGGATGTGCATAAGAGCATGGCCAGCCCAGGGGGCCTAAGTCTGTGACTGCAACTCCTTTCAGCAATGCACTGGCTGCACACCAAGTCTGGTACAAGGATGGTAGTTCAGGTCTGCCAGGAAAAGTCTTTGTAACTGCCTGGGGTTAGGCCTGAAAGATCACAGAAGGTTTTTAGTCAAAACGCAGATTTCTCAGTAGATCCTGATGCGGCTTGAAGACTGTTGGACACAGAATGGGAGTTAGAAAAATTAGGAAATGAGATGCTTATGATTGAGATCTGGAGAAAGTCCAGATATTGGTAGTGACAAGATCTAGGGTCTGGTAATGAAAATGAGTAGTCCTAATAAAGTGGAGACAATCATTTAAGACAAAAGGCAAGATCATATCTGTGGAAACTGAAATCTCAAATAGTTATGACAAGAATAACACTGGAAGGAGAAATGGTGACCTATCCTTTCAGTGCTAAGATTGAAAAATTAATCACATATGTCTTTTTTTCTATGAGAAATAGCTTATGAAAAGTCTGTTGATTTCAAATCAATAAAAATGATGTTTCAGAAAAAAATTGTTTATAAGTTGTAAGATCTATAACTGAATTGTTTTCTCTTACTGGTAAGGGCATGTTCATGCTAACAGTAGCCATATAGCTGTGGTTACTTATCTTAATTAAAGCCAAGATTTATTTTAGCTTGAGTGTTTTACAAGCAGATTAGAATTTTAAAATTTTCACAGCCAGTCTTCATGCACCATACTCTTTCTAAATTCAAGCATGTTTCATATTATAAGAAGCTAACCTTAAATTATAGCCCTTTATTTTGTTAAATATTCAGTATTCTAGGAATTTGAAATTCTCAAATGTAGTCTTAAAAACTCTGAGTTTATCTGATAAGGATTTTATTGTTATTGTTATTTGCATATGAATGCAGGAACAAAAAGTGATTTAAGTAAATCATGGCCTAGAAAGGAATTTGTAATGTCTTTGCCCTATGTAAGAACTTTTACCCGTGCCTCATGATCTAGGATTTCTAGTTGATCCAGCTTGGAGATCTGAATAACTCATGATATTGGGAAATTTCCATGGCTGCATTTTCTTCAGTTCCTTGTTCATAGCTCACCTTTGTCTCCCATTTTTCTTGTAGGTTTCCAGTGTATGCTTTGGCCATATAAAGTAATAAAGCAAATAAGTTCCTATCATTTAATAATATAGAAAAGCCCACTAAGAATACATTGTCCAAATCTTCTTTGATTCAGATTGATGGACAGTTTTATATAATTGGAGGACATTTTTAAGAGAAAATCAATAGAACATTATCACATGGTTAAAGCCTACTGCCAGAAACAATAAACTTGGCTTACCTATTTTGTTAGAGTATTATTTTGATTTATTCACTCATGTATATAATTCACTTTCACAGTTGATCCCAGACTCTGTTTTTATTAATGGCAACTCAGAGAATTTAGGTAGCTTTTCTGGGAGCAAGGCTGATGGCACTGGTGTGGGTTGGGGAAAGCCTAACAGTATTAAAAGGGAAAATGATATAGAGGTTGTTCGTCCCATGTTCAGTTACAGAAGTGTTTTCACCAAAACCATGTAATTCAAATGTCTCCTTTTCCTGGAAAATATGAAGCATTGTACAACAGGTAATTTTAATAACAATATAATTTAGGCTGCTTATGATTGACATCGACATCACATGCATACAATATGATTGCAAGGATTTAAAAAAATGCATCATTGGGATAATAAACTATAACTGACATACTTTTAAACTAAAGCAGGTGAAAGCTTGCCAGCTCCCTTACTGTGTTCCACTCTCTCTGACTTACCATTCTAAGAATAAACGCATACAGTGGAGTGTGCGGGGCTGCACACTGTGGTTTTATCTACTTCCTTGCTAGAGGAAAGCACTGTTACAAACACAAGTAAAACATGCAAAGGGAAGTAATTTAATAAGTAATTTTACAATAAAAGAATAGAACTATGAACCTGTTTTTCTTGGACAGCCTTGGTGTTATCCAATTTGCCTCTTAACTAAGCCTCTCTACTGGCTGACTGTAAAGGACATGGTGAATTAGGATCAGAAGTTGATGGCTGTGTAGTGCCTGCTTTTGAAATGTTTGGAGAACAATGTAAGTAGTAGCTGATGCCAAGGCAGAGGGATGCAGGGTTGAGTGGGCACTGCAGATGCCAGGATGACCCAGTTTAAGTGGGTGTAAGCAGTGAAGTAAGCAATAAAGTTGGGCAAGCACTGAAGCTACAGTTTGTGCAGGAGACAGATGTCAGGGCTGGGGTGGGGAAAGGGAGTATCTGTACCACAGAATTAGAGCCTGGATCAGTTAGTGTCTTGCACTGATGTTTGTGTATATTTTGTCCTCTTGGCTAGATTTTATTACTCTTTGAGGATGGTATCCTTGTTTTATAATTGTTCCCTTGAGCTGCTGGGCACAGTTATGGAACAAGGTGGGTTGTTGCATGAGGATCTCTTGGAAAGTTCTCCTGGGGCTTTCTGGCCCCTTGAGGATGGTATAAATGCTAGTAGGACCAGGCACACTCTCTGTCTTATCACTCACATGGAAAATGGCACAGAGGAAATGACCTGTTTTAGAATCAGAGTGTGCCTTAATCCATCTAATATGCTGGTGTCATTATTTGACTTCCTGGACTGTAAACACTGCCTTTCTAGGCTCCTGGGACCTTTCTAATCTTTCCTCGTCTGATGATTTCCTCAATACTCAACATTTTTTTTTTTTTTTTTTTGCTCAATCCAGGGGCACCTGTCTAATTCTCATAGTCCCAGCTGGTTCTCCTTGAACTTGATCTGTCATCTGATCCACAGTGCCTAGGTTTTGGGTTATCCTGGCCCATCTTTCCCTTGAGATCCCTCATCCAGATAAGAAACACTGCCTTGAGCCTGTAGGGATTGAGGGGAATTTGTAGCCCTCTGGATATCCATCTTAAAATATGCCAAATATCTATATTTTGAGGTAAAATATTTTGATTTCCTTCAAGCCTTATGCCTGACAACTAAGATTTGATTGTAGTAACTTAGTGCTCTGTTGGATAGAGCACTGTCATTGTCTTAATGAGCATTACATAACTGATTTAAATTCTATTGCACAGTTTATTAAATCGTATCTGTGGGGTAGGTTCCTGCCTTTGAGGCATGCTGCTAACAACATGATGGAACATCTTATTTTTCTTTCAACCAGTTATTTTCATCATAAATTTGTGCATAGTATTTTAAAAATAAACTAATAATTTTCAGATAATTATATTAGGAAAGTGACAGCTGCATTACATTCTATCCTTCACTTGAAAAGCACAGAAAGAACTAAGATATTTAGATGTTTTACATAGGAAATAATATTTTGGCATTATTAAAATTCACTTCTATGTATTAATTTTAAAATTTTATTTTAGGGAAACAAAATAGCTATTCAATTTGGCAGAAGGTTTGTTTTGAGATTTCTGGCTAACAGAATCTTTGCTTTAACTTTGTCAAGGCTGTTTGAGAAGTAGCTTCATATGAGGGATCCTTCAGTTCCTGGGTCATTGTTGAAACTCAGTTTTAGAACTTTATTATCTTTGTGCTATTCTGAAATAGGGTCTGTGATCTTGATGTCTCCATAGTGGAACTTATTTTGTCAGGTAATGCTTTGTACAATTTATACATAATTTTATAATTTTACTACATGGGAGTAAGTGTTAATACTTAAAACAAAAAAAGTGAATGATTATGAAGCTGTTGTAGGCACACTAACTTGTGTTGCTATTTGTGCAAATATCTTTGACTTTATAGATGCAGAATAATACCCCTACCGCCACCACGATACCCTATTTTATTACTGGATCAATAGTGAAATGTAGTGTTTTTAAACCAGGAAGTGTTTTTTCTTATGTTTTTGCTCCCAGTAGAGAAAATATTTTCTGAGGGACTTTTAGTTGATATCTCTCCCTATACATGCAGTAAAAGTAAACACATTTTCAAAATGTTAAGGGAAAGTGTGGGGGCCATAGGCTCTTCTCAGGGTGAATCCTCTGAGGGTTCACTGAAAAGTTAGTACAATTTTAATTATGTACCAGATGCAGAGCTCACCACGAAGGACAAAGCTGCAGATAAAGTCTGACCCTTCCCAGCATAGTTTACCCTGCCTATTAGTTTAGAGCCTAGAATCGAATGCCTCCAAAACAGACAAGTTGCACAATTCTAAAAAATATTACAGAAGTGGTTTATAACCTTAAAACAAGTAACGAAGACAGTATCTGATCTGCCTGACCAGTTTTGACCAAATGTTTAATTTGGAAAACATTTTTACTTTATCAATAATATTAAAATTAGCTTTATTTATTAAAGATTATTAAAGTCATGTGAACTAAAAGGCATTTGAGTTAAAGGGTATTTTTTTTTTCATTTTTTTCTTTTTGTATTTTTGAGACAGAGTCTTGCTCTGTTGCCCAGGCTGGAGTGCAGTGGTGTAGTCTTGGCTCACTGCAGCCACTGTTTGCCGGGTTCAGGGTATTTTCTTGCTTCAGCCTCCCGAGTAGCTGGGATCACAGACATGAACCACCACGTGTGACTAATTTTTGTATTTTCAGTACAGACGGGGTTTCACCATGTTGGCCAGGCTGGTCTTGAGCTCCCAACCTCCAGCAATCTTTGGCCTCCCAAAGTGCTGGGATTACGGGTGTGAGCCACCATGCCTAGTCTGCTTTAAAATTTTTTTTTTTAAATGAAATACTTGATTTAAGCACTTACTTTTTCTTTAAACCAATACATTAGAGCCTTTTTATATATTGTAGTAGTAAAACATCACATATTACCAGTGTAATTACGTAGACATATAGACACATAGAGAGAAGCAGATCTTATAAATTTGTGATATTTTTAATTTGCCAGTTTTCAAAGCTTTTTCTTCCCACTTTAGACTGTCAATTTCTTGATTATCTGTTTCTTTGCTCTCAGTAATTGTTAGCTAGGCTACCTTAAATTTGCATTTTGAAAGGAACAGCTAAGATAAAACAACATAGATAGTTTGAATTTTGGTATTTTGAAAGCATAGCATTAAGACATTAGGCCTAAAAATTGTACCATCATTTGTTCAAATCAAGGGAAAAAAAATCGTGTAAAGAAATTTTAGTTAAGAAGGTGAGGGAAAGCACTTTAAATAAAAGTATAGCTTATAAATTTAAAATAATGGTTAAGAGTTTTTAATGTACACAAGCAGACACCCTTACAAATGGAGAGTTCCTTAAATATGTCAGGCTTTGGTTTTTTTTTTTTTTTTTTTTTTTTTTGGAGAAAAACATTTTAAGATATCCAACTAAATGCCAGAAAATTGTAAAATGACTTTTGAACTTAGCTTATTTCTTAATTAGATTACTGGTTTTAGGGTAGAGCCCTTTAAGGAACTCCGCCTAAGAAAGCAGTCAGTCTTTAGGGCCTAAAGGATGCTTGTCTTATCCAAACACTCAAAGAGGAGCACCCTGTAGTAATAACTGTTCGCTGTAAGCAACTGCCATCAGCCATTCTAAAAGTGTATTTCTCACCTAGCCATGACACATACCAAGGTTAATTTTTTTTCATAAAGTAATTTCTGGTACCCCCCAAAGCCAAAAGATCAGGAAATGCAACACAAAAGAGAACAGAATTTTAGATCTGACAGGACTCAGTCCACTTACACCTCTGGGGATTCCCTGAGGAGAAATAGCAGTTACTAGCAAAAGAAATATGTGTCACCTTTTCTGTTAATTTCTCCCTTTTTTTAAGGCATCAAGTTGTTAGATTTTACTATGTATGTGTCTGTATGTGTGTGTGTGTATATACATATATATATATAGAGAGAGAGAGAGAGAGAAGGGGGGAGAGAGAGAGAGAGAGAAG
>NW_016818998.1:317373-322540 GCF_001698545.2 Rhinopithecus bieti
AGAGAGAGAGAGAGAGAGAAGGGGGAGAGAGAGAGAGAGAGAGACGGGAGAGAGAGAGAGAGAGAGAGAGAGAGAGAGAGACTAGCCTAAATATAGATTTTAATTAAGTCAACTTTTGACTATAGATCTCTTAAAAAATCCTCTCAAACCTCTTATTACCAGAATTTAGTAGGGACAAAGAGCTGATATTTTAAATCACACACTGTCAAACCAGAAAGGACTTGTTCCCTGGCCAGGAATTGAACCTAGGCCACACAGTGAAAGGGCAGAACTGTAACTCCTGGACACAGCACGGAGTGGTCTCCATTGTTCTTCCTAGAAGGAATGTAAAGCAGGCAGTTTTGAGCTTGAACAGAATTTTAACTTTGTTTTAGGTCAGATCTGCTGGAAAGAATAGCTATGCCATTACTTTGTGTCCATGTAATTTAACCTTTCCAACAATTGTTTAGAAAAAAAGATCTTTCAAATCTTTTTTATTTTCAATGATATACCTAACTCCAATGGTAGCTCAACCCAGAAGCCTTTTATGTAAAGCTCAGGTGTTAATTTTCAGGTTTTACCATATTATCAAGAGGTATTCCTGAAGAGGGTATACAGGAGGCAATTCCCATGATCCCTAAACATTTATCTAAGAAATAGACTTAAGACAGCAAAAGACAAAAAGCCCAGTAAGAAAGGGATCTTTTAATACAAAACTGCCCTAAGAAGTTGACATGTTTGGAATGAAGAGTGTGCTGTTTAAAATATTATGTGTCTCAGACACCTCATCCTTTCAGGCAGCCACCTGAGGTGAACCTGAAAATTTATACCCTCTGGATGGTGGAGACTAAGAAGTACCCCACTTAGTCATAAAGTCAGGCTCTCAAGGACATATACAAGAGAGAAACCTCATCTGGTTTTTATTTCAAGGACCCCAGCAAGGTTTGTCTTAACAGACCCTGGTCGACTCAACCATTAAACTGACTAGTCTACAGGGCCAGCTCAAACAGCAGGCTTACAGGGTTCCTAGGCTGGAGTTCTACCCTATAGAACCCTTTTTTATGACAGAACCAAACAGAAAGATAAAGCCAAAGAAAAACAGCAGCAATAAAAAAAGGCTGTTTCTGAGAGCAAAAGGGATCAAACAGTATGAATATTCATAACACAAAGTACCAAAGGTACACCAGAGTCACTACAGCTCAAGGCTAGTCACACAAATGCTTTTTTCCCATTAATCAAAGCCTTGCAGAGGAGACAAATGGAAGTTTTACTGCCCACTCAACAGAATGCACAGACAGAGAGAGGCCAGGAGCCTGGGCGGGGACGGGGGTCGGGTAGCAAGAAATTCTTACCCCTTTGCCAAAAAAGCAGTTTCTTGGATTCTGTTCACCGTAGCTTCCAGGAGAGAAAAGCAGCTTTGAGATGCTGCTCATAGGTGGAAGAGACTTGCCTTGTCCCAGATGAGACTTTACACTTGGACTTGGGACTTTTGAGTTAATGATGGAATGAGTTAAGACTTTTGGGGACTATTGGGAAAGCATCATTATATTTTGCAATGTGAGAAGGACATGAGATTGTGATGGTTGGGGGCAGGGGCAAAATTATTATTGATGGAAGAGATCTGAGTTACCAGCGCTGTATCCATGTGGGTTTGCAGCAACTTCAGTCCTTGCCTCCTCAGAAGAAATAATTCGACTGAGGGGCATAAAGCATAAAAAGAGACTGAGGCAAGTGTTCCAGGGCAGGACTGGAAGTTTATTAAAAAGGCTTTAGAATAGGTGAAAAAAGAAAGAACCCTTAGGAGATATCCAAATGAGCACCTGAAGGTCAAAGAGAGAGAAAAAAAGGAAGGTGTTTAACCTTGATCCTAGGACTTCACAGGCTGGCCTCTTTCCCATGATTCTTACCTTACGGTGGGCTTTCCGCATGTGCAGTGCCTTTCCTACCCTTGGGAACTGAGCATGTGCAGTGTGTTTAGGAAGTTGTACACGTGCCTGTCTGAGGCATTCTTCCTTTCATTAGTGGAGTATACACAGAAGGTTATATTTATTTGGCCATTTTTGTCCTTAGTGCGCATGCCCAAGAAAGTTTTTTTCTTTTTCCTCCTAGTATCTGCATTCAATCAAGGCTTTAATGTTAATAGCTGTGGATCATCAGGAAATGACCTCTCCTTGGTCCCTTGGGTGGGCTGCTGAATTATCATTTTTAGAGAGGCAGTGTGATAATTGTCAAATCATCACTTGGTATTCCTAGTGCATGGAGAGAGAGCCCTCTCCTGCTCCGCTCATGCCTAACTAGCTGTAACAGCATGCTATGGTTTGGATATTTGTCCCACTCAAATCTCATGTTGAAGTGTAATGGCCAATACTGAAGGTGGTGCCTGGTGGGAGGTGTTTTGATCATGAGGGTCCCTCATGAATGGCTTCGGTCATCCCCTTGGTGGTACGTGAGCACTGACTCTGAGTTTGCATGAGATTCCAGTTGTTTAAAAGTGTGTGGTACCTCCTCCACAGTGTTGTCTTGCTCGCTCTGTTACAGGAAAGGGGTCCCAATCCAGACCCTAAGAGAGGGTTCTTGGATCTCGCACAAGAAGGAATTCAGGGCCAGAAGGAATTCAGGGCCAGTGAGTCCGCAGTGCAAAGTGAAAGTAAGTTCGTTATGAAAGTAAAGGAATAAAAGAATGACTCTCCATAGACAGAGCAGCCCCTGAGGGCTGCTGGTTGCCCATTTTTATGATTATTTCTTGATATGCTAAACAAGGGGTGGATTATTCATGCCTCCCCTTTTTAGATTATATAAGGTAAATTCCTGACGTTGCCATGGCATTTGTAAACCGTCATGGTCCTGGTGGGAGTGTAGCAGTGAGGACCACCAGAGGTCACTCTCGTCATCATTTTGGTTTGGGTGGGTTTTGGCCGGCTCCTTTACTGCAACCTGTTTTATCAGCAAGGTCTTTATGACCTGTATTTTGTGCTGACCTCCTATCTCATCCTGTAACTTAGAATGCCATAACCGTCTAGGAATGCAGCCCAGTAAGTTTCAGCCTCATTTTACCCAGCTCCTGTGTAAGATGGAGTTGTTCTGGTTCACATGCTTCTGACACTTCTGATTTCACCATGTGACGTGCTTGCTCCCCCTTCACCTTCTGGCGTGATTGTAAGCCTCCTGAGACCTCCTTAGGAGTTGAGCAGATCCCAGCACCATGCTTTCTGTAAAGCCTGCAGAACCATGAGCCAATTAAACCTATTTCTTGCAGTTACTCAGTCTCAGGTATTTCTTTGTAGCAATGAAAGAATGACCTAATAAAGGGCCATAGGCTCTTGGCCCCTTAAAAGTTTGCTGAAAGTTCACTGACAATCAGCAGATTGATAAATAAAAAGGCATACAAATGTATTTAATGTGCATACATGAGAGCTTTCAGAATGAAGACCCAACTTCTCAATGAGTTGTAGAAACTTATATATTATCTTGAGGTTACAGAAAGAATAAGAGCTTGTATCTTGTTAAAACAGATTATGGGAAAAGGGGGAAGAGGAATCCTATGGAGGGCAATAAATAATCACTGGAGAGAATGAATGACTGAATTGGGGAACAAAAATTAACTTGTAAATAGTTTTCTTTGAAATTTAAATGATCCTTAGAGATAGTCCTTATACTCACAAAAAAGTCTGTTCATGTGTGATCACCTCTTGGTCATCCTTTCTACAGTAAATCTTAAAATATCAGGGAGAGAAAACAAACCTGTTGTTCTCCTTGGTGGGTCTGGATCTTAGGCAGAAAAAGAAATTTCAGTTTCTTTGAGAGAGACAGTTGTGAGGGCGGGAAGGCCAGAAAGACCTTGAAGCTCCTTTAGTTCAGCATGTCAAAATGCCATGTTTTCAGGTGTTAGTCTCTGAGCCCCAACAAAAGCCAATTTGATAACTTTATTTTTTCATTTTGTTTTATTTTATTTTTTAAAATTTTAATTGTGTTTGGAGTTGGGGGTCTCGCTTTGTTGCCCAGGCTAATCTGGAATTCCTGGGCTCAAGCGATCCTCCCACCTAGGCCTCCTAAAGTGCTAGGGTTACAGGCATGAGCCACCCCACCTGGCCCAATTTGATACATTTAATCTGAGAAAATTTTTAGGGTAATTGTAAATCTTGTTGGCAAATAGAACGTGGCGAATTACTAAACATTGAAAGGATAATTACTATTAATATTCTCTATTTTTTATCCTCAATATTCATTTCTACTCCAGGATTTTTTGTTTGTTTTAGTAATCTATTTAGAGTAACAATAAGGGAAGTGAGTGAAGGAGCACAAGGAACTTCACCCCCAATTAATCTGCCTTTTATCAGTTGATTTTTCCATAAAACTTCAGAGGGCAAAGTGGAAGGGTCCCCTTGGTCCCTTCGTGATAACCTAATCTGATTTGTGTCATCTGTGGCCTCTGGAAAAAAAAAAATCTTTAGTGGGACAGAGAAATAATTAACATCTTCCATGAGGTTTCTTTTTCCTGTGAAGACCCAGTATGATTCTGTTTTGGGAACATTCTGTAATTCTTCATAGATTTTTAAATCGGAAGGGGAGTGTCTTAGTTTCTCTCATTTATCCTCCCCCTTTCAGAGGAGACAGCAAGACCCAGAAAAGTGACGAACCTGCCTGGACATGGTCAGTGGCAGAGTCAGAAGTAGAACTCAAGCCTTTTACTTGTCCCCCCACGTTTTTGACGCAGAGTTTTTATACAGCTCCTCAAGGGGAGGAGGGAACAGAAGGGGCCCTGCAGTCCAAGGTCAGTGGTTTAGAAAGTTGGTAGTTGAGAAGGACCCACATCACACTCCCTGTTTCCTGAACTAGCCCCAGGAAATACAAAGAAGAGTTTACTCAATAATAGGAGAGTAAATGGAGGTTTTCTGAGTCAGGTAACCAGGATTCTGAATTTGTGTTGTTTCTAAATCTGGGTTGTTGATGGAGAAGTAGACTGGATTTTATAATAATATAAATGTACCCTGCAAGACACACGGTACATTTTATTCAGTGGTTTTCTTTCCCTTGTTTGATTTTATAAAGGTACAACACGGTTTGACCTTATTAAAGGTACAAGTTGGTGAGTACATTATTCATCAGGGGAAATTTTCTAGTAGCATCTGTTTTCCAAACATAGGCCTAGGATTGTGTGGGTCCTGATAAAGCAAAACTAAAAAAAAAA
>NW_016818998.1:322554-328492 GCF_001698545.2 Rhinopithecus bieti
TAATAGGAGAGTAAATGGAGGTTTTCTGAGTCAGGTAACCAGGATTCTGAATTTGTGTTGTTTCTAAATCTGGGTTGTTGATGGAGAAGTAGACTGGATTTTATAATAATATAAATGTACCCTGCAAGACACACGGTACATTTTATTCAGTGGTTTTCTTTCCCTTGTTTGATTTTTATAAAGGTACAACACGGTTTGACCTTATTAAAGGTACAAGTTGGTGAGTACATTATTCATCAGGGGAAATTTTTCTAGTAGCATCTGTTTTCCAAACATAGGCCTAGGATTGTGTGGGTCCTGATAAGCAAAAATTTAAAAAAAAAAACAAAACTTTGCCCTTGTCGGCATTTTGGACCCACTGTTTTGACATTTTTTCAAAATGCTTCAACATCACATTCAAGTCTCAGTGTAAAAGGGGCTATCATTTTCCTTTGAGTTTTCTCACTGGGTTTTTAGAGTTTGATAGGAAACATGGTGATAGTTGTAACCAAAGAGAATGCTGAGATGAGAAGGAAAAGAGACACACTGTGGGGGCTGAGATGCACTTAGAGCTTCATGGTCTCGTGGGAATGGATTTAAACCAATGGTTCCCACTGAGTTCTTAGTGCTGTCTAGTTCTACAGGTCAGCTGGTCATCACAGGCTGGATCGTATATTTTATAGGCACTCAGCATTATATTCCGAACTTGAAATAGCAATGTGAAAAAGAGATAGTTGCTTTCTATAATCAGCTTCTGGGTATGCATTTCTAAAAATAGCTTTGAGGGACAAGGTCCTGGACTCTGTGGTTTCTAGTTTCTGGAGGTTGGTGAGGAGGAAGGTGCTGGGGTCCTCAGGACTGATTTCTAAACCCTTGCTGTGCTGTACCAAAAGGTCAATTTTAGTATACACGAGGATAGAAAAGTGGGTATTGGGAGCCATTTAAAAAGTCTAATGAAGTTGAAGGCACCAGGGGAGGTTCTCTTGGAGGAGTGGGAGGCAACCATTTACAATTCCTTCTCCGGTCCTTTTTGCCAGTTCTCCAGCAGTTCTCTGCAGGGGAGCCTGGGTTTCTTTCAAGATTGTTTCAATGTTAGATTGACACTAAATCAAGAGCACAGTAAGTCCCAACCTAGTCTTTTTAAGTGAAGAAAATTTTGAAGGCGGCCAGGGCTCCTGTGGGGAGTGGATGTAGAATCAAGGAGGCAGCAAATAAAACCACTGAAGAGGGAGGGAAATTGGAAGCAGAAATTAAAGGGTTTTGACATTTCTATAAAAATATGTTGTCTGTCCTCATATGTCTTTTTCTCACTGCATCTTCTAGTATTATTTGTTTTACGCGGTGAAGAGCTTCCCTAGTCCAAAAGAACAAACATTACCTTTAAAACATTTTCTCCATGCTATGTTCCTTTATCTACCTGCACAGCACCTTGTTGGCTCAAGCTCTCAGCCAGTGTCTTCGTGCTTTGCAAAACACCTGAGTCATTTATTCATGGATCAATAAAAGATGCCATGTGGTATCTTCTGAAGATGCTAAGAATCAGATCCTGACTTGAAGTCATGGTGCTGATTGATGGTGATTAGATCTCTTTTTGGTAAAATATAGCTAATCATGTCTCTCAGTTGCTTAATACAACTCAAAAGCAATATACAGGACAGTGCATCATGGAAAAGATTATTAAATATATGTGTCACTTAATTTTGTTATGCAGACAGTAGTTGCGATCTATCTATGTTGCAAGATAAGGAAAGTCTGAGTGACTTTTTAAATTGCATGAAATCAGAACTTAGTGAGAACTTAGTTTTATAGGAAAAGGGGAAAATAAATCTCATTTTAAAAATAGTCAGCTGTGCATAAACATGTACATTTATGTATGGCAGAATTTGCTTAATCACAAATGTTTATCTCTAAAAACTGTGAGATATTTTAATGCTTTAGAAAGGTAAGTATATTCTGGGTCATTTTATACCATCCGTTTAGGTTACCTCTTTAAGAAGTGTCGTATAACAAGTCTGCAGAATTAATGTTGCTAGGTAGAGAAATACCACTAGCTCTTCAAATATTTTGTGGCTTTTTGTTTCAAAATCACCCCGAAACAAAGAGTTTTGGAAACTCTGTTAAAAGAATCACAACTTCTTGGTTTAAACCTAACAAAAATGATTATCATGGGCAATTTAGCACAGATTGTTGAAATCACTAGCTGAAACTAACAGATTGCAATTTCAAAAAATGTCATTTATTTCACAAATATTCATTGTTTGCCAATGTGCTGAGACCTTCATATGGTCCTGGGTGCTAGTCCATACCCAACAAACATGTAAATTAATTGATGAGAAAGATTTGTTTCTTCATAGTGGAGATACAAGGTGCAACAGGGATGAAAAGGTGATGTAAAGAGTGATGTTTTTGCCTTCATCATTCTACATCATTCTGGATGGAAAGACCATTAGTCTCCTGAGAATGTAACACCCAATGAGTTCTCCTTGTCCACTGCCTAGACAGAGTTGATTTGTTAAGAGAGAAGAACTGCAATACAGAAAGAGTTTAGCCGGCTGTATGGGAGACCAGGGTTTTATTATTACTTAAATCATTCTCTCTGAAAACTCAGGGATAGGGGTTTTTAAGGATCATGTGGTGGATGAGGGTTAGAAAGTGGGGAGTGCTATTGGTCGGATCAGAGATGAAATCATGAGGAGTAGAAAGCTGTCCTCTTGTGCTGAGTCAGTTCCTGGGTGAGACCACTTGAGCCAGTTTATCGACCTGGGTCATACCAGCTGATCCATTGAGTGCAGAGTCTCCAGAATATTTCAAGCACTGATATTAGGTTTCACAACAGAGATGGTATCCCCAGGAACAATTTAGAGAGGTTCAGAATCTTACAGCCTTCAGCTGCATGACTCCTAAACCGTGATTTCTAATCTTATGGTGAATTTGTAAGTCCTACCAAGTCAGTCTAGTCCCAGGTAGGAAGGGGATTTGTTTTGTGCAAGGGTTGTTATCATCTTTCTTTCCAAGTTCCTCCCAAAGTTAGTTCAGCCTATGCCCAGGAATGAACAAGGACAACTTGGAGGTTGGAATCAAGATGGAGTCAGTTAGGTCAGATCTCTTTTACCCTTGTAATTTTCTCAGTTATAATTTTTGCAAAGATGTTTGTTTTCAAGAAGGCTTCAGGGCATGTAGGAGAAAGGAAAGGATATGGGGGGACTTTTGGTTGGGTCTTGAAAGATAAATCTTTTCCAGATAAAAGTATTATGGGAAGGAATTTCAGAACAAGCAAATAACATGCAGAATGATGAAGGCAAAAAAAAAAAAAATCACTCATGGTGCTCATGGTGTATTTGGGGGAAGTGTACACAGTTCTGCTGTGTTTTCTGTTGAGTTTGCTCTCCTTTCAGCACTCACAGAGAAAACAAATTCTCTTTATGTGTGAAAATAGAAAGACAAGGAAATAGTCTTCAGTTAGCTACTAAACAGGATGGCTTCATATTTATTATGTAGTTGATTCTTGTGATGAAGTGAATCTGGAAAGTGTTATAAAGACAAAGCGAAAATAATCATAATACTGTATGGAAGGGACAGGCCCCTTCATGGGAAGGCTGAGTACATCTTTGGTATCTATCTAGAGCCTGTGGGTCATGAGCGAATGAGTAGGGAGGATAGTGTTTTCAGGTGAGATTTGTGTTTCTTTCAAGGCAAAAACACAATGAAGTTTTGTCAAGTGAGTGATAGTGGAACAAGGGTTTCATAGGACAGAGTAGAAAGGAGTAAGTGAAGAGAGAAACACACGAGGGATGTTGTGGGGACAAGGCGGAGATTGGATAGTGTCATCCTGATAGCTTAGGTGATGCCGAACCTGACAAGGATGAAAAGTTTGGATCTCGGGCAGGCGCATAGTGCCTAAGAGTCCCCCAACATCCACCCTGCTTAGAGTGTCTTAGCAAATGTCAACTGTATTATTCATAGTCATCAGGGCTGTGTCTTATATTCCTGGTAATTCCATGCTTCCCACTTATTTGCTCTTTCTGACTGTTATCTCCCTGCCCAGCTTTGCCCTGCAGAAGCCTCACAACTCACAGTACCTGGGCTAGCCCAAGGCTTCCGTTTTTCCTTCAATGATTTTTTTTTTATGTTTTATTTTATTTATTTTATTTTTTATTTTTTTGGAGGAAGGATAATTGGGAAAGAAAAAGAAAATAGTGGCCTCACTATTCCTGCATCCTTTTTTGCTTTGAATCCCAGGAATTTTAAAGCCAAATTTGTTTCCCAGCTCAACAATTCTACAAGAGCTTGTACTTTGCATTTCTCTGTGCAAGTCCTAACCAGACCCTTCTTTAGTAACCTATGTTTATTTTTGCCTTTTCTTGATTTTCTCATCCCTCAGTTTTGGGCTTTGGTATCTGAGTTATATTTAAAAGTGCTCTGAAACACTTTTGGACTGTGATGAAAACTAGTAAGTAAAACAATCAAAACCTTTTAAGTTTATGAGTCCTTGGGTATAGTCCTCCCAGTTCTCTACTTTGGAGCACATTCTTGATTCCTCGTCAGTCAGTCGATTCATATACTCTTTCATTTGGTGCTTTTTCTTCGTAACTGTTAGCATCCACATAGCTTTCAATAAAAAAGTCCCCCATCTTATTAGAAACAAAGAAACTCTTTGTTTCTTCCCAGTTTTTCAAGAATCCCCAATAATTTTTTTTCTCTTGAAATTATCAGTTTCCCATATACCAAAAAGAATACCTTGCCTTTTTTCCGCCAAAATCTATTTTATTCCTAAGAATAAGTCTTGGTCTCTATCCCCTATCTCCAGTGAAATGAACATTTTCTGTTTCCATTTTTTCATGATTTGGCTGGCTTGCTTTCTAATCTCTAGAGTGGAGGTAAAGGAGGCACAGAATCATCTCTGTGGGGGTTATTTTCTCTAACAAAGGTTGATTTTTTCAAATTATAAGTAGCACATGAAATCCAGGAATAAGAAAAGATTATAACTGGTAAATAAAGCTGTTTTTGAAGTATGCTATCTGATCTATGAAATGCATTTCGTACTATAGAAGCTCAGTATTTGAGGATGAAACTTAGTAGTGATGGTCAAGTTCAGAATGATTAATAGAAAATGTCAAAGATGTAACACTATTTTGAGGATCCTTGATTTTTCTTTTATGTTAAAATGGCATGAAGTGGTTATTGTCCTGTATTTTGTTTCATGACTCAGTGGCCCATTAATCCTTTGACTTATCTATACTCCAGCCTTCATTAGGAGTCCTGACCACTGATTGTCAGGGCAGTGCACACAGAGCCAACTAGACTGTTGGTCTGGCCCTGAACTCGGGTTTTTTTCTTTTGGCTTTGACTCAACATGCCACCATATATTGCTTATTCGAATTGGCAGCAAAGGTTATTAGAATCAGCATTTCTCCCTGGTAAGGGTTCTTAATTTACAATTGAGTTTTTGGCTGTGTCATTCTCTGCTTAAGCTTGTCTTAACTTTTACTTTTTGTTATTTGAGGCGTTGACTATCAAATAGAGCCTGTATTGCTCTAGCATCTTGAATTCTAACATTCTAGATAAATTCTCAAATTCTTATGGGTCATGTAGGGAATAGAAAACATAGTCCTAGAGTCTTTGAAGTCTTTTCAGTCCTAATTCCAACCTGGTTCTAGAGTCTGGAAAATCGGTCAGCAGCCTAGAGGGATTTTGGTGTATTCAAAATTCAAAGCGAGCCTTCTGGGCTTTGTTAACCTATGACGCGTAGTTTGCCATAAACGTCAAAACTCTGGTTTTCTAAATCAAATATTTATTTATAGCTCATGTTCTCCATTTAACCCATCTTTTGATATTTATATAGCCATTTATAATTTTTATAGACTTACCTATTTAAGTCAGTTGTCTTGACACATATTTAAAAAATGTTATGAAAAAATGTGCACATAGAAACCTATTTATTTAAATATATATATATATA
>NW_016818998.1:328836-334563 GCF_001698545.2 Rhinopithecus bieti
TATATATATATATATATATATATTTGTATTTTTTTTTTTGAGATAGGGTCTAACTCTGTCACCCAGGGAGGAGTGCAGTGGTGTGATCATAGCTTACTGCAGCCTCGACCTCCCAGGTTCAGGTGATTTTCCCACCCAAGCCTCCCAAAGTGCTGAGATTACAGGTGTAAGTCAACATGACTGGCAGAAACCTATTTAATTTTAGATCAAATATAATTGCTTTGGAAATGTAAAGGTGGCTTTGTTTAAAAGTGAAACTCTTGACCACCTGTATTTTTAGAAATGACTGAAGATAGTGGAATTTCAGCAGAAATAAAGTAGACCATATCAAAAAACTATACTGTGAAATTAGCCCCATGGAAGTCACTAAAATATTTATTATTTACACAATGCTTTTTCCACCACCGAATAGTCTTTGAAATATTACTCACTAAAAATGTCTCCCCAATGAAGGATTATTCTAAAGTGCAATTGGCTTTTTTTTTCTCCTCTCTTCAGTCAAGGAGGATCTATAAAATGGTAAATATTCAAATGTTCTTCTTGTAAAGTACTATATATTTGCCTGTATCAGGCAAGTATAGAACTCTGTTGGCAGAAGTCAGCTTCTGCTTATTAAGTAATATTGCTATGGCTTGTAAAATTGGGAAGAAGCATATCTGAAGCTGCAGCATTCCTTTGATATATCACTGACTGTTACGCCTTTCGGAATTATTGAGGACATACTTAAGTCTGAATCAGAGAATAATGTCAGAGAAAATAAATATCTACTTTTTGGCAGCAGTTTAAAATATGTTAAGTTTTAGAAATGTTCAAAGTCACACATATGTTATTTGATTTATTCCCTTTTATTAATATATAACCAGCATGCAGTGTTCAAACTGACCTTTTGAAGTTTGGATTATCACTCTGGCTAATTTTTTTGTAGCCTTATGCCCATTTTGTCCAATTATAATTTTGCCAAGCAATTAATAATATGAAAGTGCCTTTTTTTCTTGTATAAGAATAATGTGACCAAGACATATTTAATTAAATATATCTCAGCTCTTCATTTTAATTTGAAATGGCTGTGGCCAAATATCAAGGATACCTTTTCAAAAATAATGTCCCTGAATACTCAGGAAAAATGCAATTAAATATTAATGGCATGTACTAAATCATAAGTTATTGGCTTTTTTTATTTTTAAATTATTACATTTCTATCGCCCTCCTAAATTCTCAGACCTTTCTCCGTTTTATGGCTGTTGAGCTATTTGGGAATTATTGATAGTGGAGTCCTTTTGCCTAAGTAGGAGGGAGTGGGTGTGGGGGAGAGAGGAGAATTCTTTATAGAAGCCTTCATTCATATCATTAACTTAGACTGATCTCCAGTCTGAGAATATTCTCGTATTCACAGTTCTGCAAATAACCAAACATGTGCTCTTGAACAAATTCTATGAGCCTTTTTGACTTTCCTATGTTGAGTCTCCACAAAGGGATTATTCCCATGCAATCCCTTTTGGGAGCGCTATTCAGTAAGGCCCATATTGCATTCTAAGGATGTCTCATTTTGTATTGTTTCATAAAACTCACTAAAAAATCTTGGCAAACCCATATACTGGGCAACCTTGTTGGCTGGTAGCAACTCTCCCGCTTGCAAACATGATGACCACAAAAATTCCAAACAAAGTTTTATTATTGCATACAAATTGGAGGAGTTTTGCAATGAACAAATGAACAAATCCAAGTTATAGCTTTCCAAACTTATTTCTTGTCTTTTTAATCTCCATATATCCACTATGCTTTAGCCTCCCCAAATAACAGCTAGTCCTGGAACATACCATGTTCTCCTTTGCCTTTGTATGTTTGCCTGAAATATCCAAAATTCCTGTCACTGTCTGATAACGATATACTCAGTTTTCCTGATTCAACTCAAACACCAATTATTCTGTGAAGTTTCCAAAATTTCTCTCCCTTTCCCAAGCACATAATAGCTTTGGTCTTCCTTTTTTATAAATCACCTTATACTTATACCTTTAGCAGTATTTAATAGATTATATGAAGATTTACGGACTTGTTTACACATGTGATTCATATATCCTCAGGTCTTTCCAGCCTAGAGAGTAAAATATAGGTTCACAATAACTGGACAGAAAGGCATTGTCTGGCTTCATTCCCAAGAGTTGGTAGTCATGGGGTTGTCTCCCATGAAACCTATTAAGAAACTTAAGAAACCTTTGCGAGAAACTTAATAGGTTTCATGCGAGACAACTCCATGACTACCAACTCTTGGGAATGAAACTAGTCCTGCTAGCTTCCAAGTGGTAGATAGCATTTTTCTCTTCTACGGCCTGTTTTTCTGATGGCCCTTGGAAGCCACCAAAGCCAGATACTCTGTGCTGCATCTGTTTCCTTCCACATGGAAACCTGTCTGGTGTTCTGTTTAAATGACCATGCTCATTTTGTACACCAGTGTCCCCCCCATTGCCTGATGGGGAAAGTCCTTTCACTCTCTCTAGTACTTTGTTTTGTTCCACTATTACAAGAAATCCTGTTTTGTGCTCTCAATACCTTACATAAGCTTTTATAAAACAACTGGTATTCCTCCTCTCCTGCCAAAGAAATACAAACAAAGCACACTGAGAAACGATATCCTTTTATTTCAGGGTGACAACATTTAATTACAGGGGGGTGTTTGTACATCTAATATGCATGTACTGTTTTAAAGGAGACAGGAGTTCATAGGCAATATGACTAAAGAAGCAAAAAATGAACAAGACAAGCTTCAGCTGAGCTAACCTTTGCTTATGTAGGAAATCATCTATCTCAAATACTAAGAGACACATCTTTTTGAGACTGTCCATTCAGCACATATATATGTATGTATGCATATGCATAATATATAATTGTCACAATGCATGTACTGTACAATATACTCTCCTTTACTGTTCCAAAAGCTAAAGTACCATTTTTATACCTACTAATTGATATCTTATAGATGCCAAAGGTACTTTATATTAAGTATTTTTTATAACATCAAATTTCCAAAACAGAATACTATTCTTTTTGAGGATAAAATCCCAAATATCAATTCATTGCCTTTCTCTCAGAGTCCCATGATTGGAGTGCCTGGATGGAGGACATTTTTAACTTCACATACTAATACCGTGAGAGAATATTTTCTGCTCCTATGCGATAGAGAAAACCTTTCATGCAAAGATATAGTTGTTACAGTCTTTGCATGAAAGTGACACTGTTTTAGGTGTAAAATGTTATTGGTGAATTAGTAATGCTATTTTAATAACAAACACAATATAATAATTATATTACCAGTGATGTAATTTAATTACTTTTAAGGACATTATTGTATTTGCAATATATTATAGAAATATCCCTTCTTTTTCAGAGTTTTTTTGATTGATATGAATGACACAGTCTTCAAAAAAGGATGTAACACTTTAGATTTTTAAAGAAATGTCATTTCTTTTATAATCCGTGTTCAAGGTTAGATTGAGTAGGTATTGTTTTATAACTAAAAGGGAGGAGAGAGGAAGAGACAGAGAGAAAGAGAGATTAAGATTCTTGCCAAGTAATTACATTAAATAATCTCTCCGGGGGGAAGTGTCCAAAAAACCTAGAGAAATTGTGGAAATTGACAGAATAAATTAACCTCTTATAAAATAATTTCCTCACATCATTAGAACATTTGTTTTCAAATTTCAGAAGCAGATGAAATAATTTTCCTACAGATATTGCTTCAAGGATCAGGCTGGAACTCACAGAGCACCAGAACAACGAAGGATACAAACATCCCAAAGGTGTACATTAAGATTAAATTTGCACATTGAACAGGAAAAAATTGCACTTTATGACTGAACTTTTGAGTTGTTTCTGCATGGATTTTAGATAAGTATATGTAATGAAACATTGTAAAGCGTAGACAGCAATATCTGCCAGCCACATTTATTAAGATTAAATGCACACGGAGCATTAAGATGCCATACAATACAATTTGTTATGTTAAATTTTAAGAAATTTCAAGGCAGATTATTAGAACATTAGGATGTTACCTGCCTTATTCTTCTACTATTAACATTCCTATTATTGTTATTTTTTCTCTCTTATCATTAGCAACCTTCATTTCTTTGGTGTTTGCAGGCATCCACTACCTTGAAAACCCTTTTGGTTTTTCGTTTCCTTTCTTTCTTCCTTCCCCTCTTCTCTCACTCTCCCTTCCTGTTCTCTCACGCTCTCTCTCTCTCTCCGTCTCCAGTTATCCAGATGTTTTCTTTAATGCTAAAATTAATGCCACTTTTAAATTCATTCTTTGATTTTAAGCTTTAAACACCTGATCTTTTCTGCCTTGTACTTCACTACTGAATTGAATTTAGAATTTTGTGAAGTCTAGTTTGGTTCAGTGGGCTCTTCTCTATTTAAGACCTTAGGTCCTGGCTTCTGCAGGTTAAGTGGAATCACTTGCTCTAAACAGGATGCTTCTCTTCCCTGTGTGACCATAGGCCTATGATGGCTGTGCTAGGAAATGACATTGACTTCAGATCCATGGCTCATTAAAACACTGTACAGAGTTTCAAAAAAGGATGCTAACATAAGTGTGTGCCTTAGACTGTTTAAAAAGGCCATGTAATTACAGTCAATGAGAATATATACTGAGTAAAACTACAGGAAAGTAGGATTTTATGCATGCAGCCTGACATAATATAATTACATGCATTATATAT
The DNA here is from genome assembly GCF_001698545.2 of Rhinopithecus bieti. Taxonomy (NCBI): domain Eukaryota; kingdom Metazoa; phylum Chordata; class Mammalia; order Primates; family Cercopithecidae; genus Rhinopithecus; species Rhinopithecus bieti. The sequence goes on from NW_016818998.1 coordinate 333,552, forward strand.
AGACTTGAATGAAAATGAAACCACCCTAGCAGCCTTTTCGTATAAATGGGTCTTGACAGGACTATTCTTCTTGGCTCCTGAGGAGGGGTTTCCTCAAGAGAATGTATTAAAGGGGAAATAATATTTGGATTTTCTGACTTTCATGAATGTCTGTAAAAAGTGTCTAGCTTACTTTTGTGTCATGGATGTTTGAGTGTCGTGGGTGTTTGTAAAGCCCGTCTGCTATGATAGCCATGGGAAGTGAACCATGGCTGCCTAATCAGCTCCAGTTTGTCCTGGTGGTTCTAGAGCCTAGTCCTAAGCCCAAAGTCAAAATGAGATGCTTGGGAAACAGAAATAGGGAGATGGTTGGTGGAGAGGACATTTTTAGTATTGACAATCTAACTGTAGAACTGTATTTGGTGAACCAATACATCTCTAGTAAAAATAACTAGTATGAAAGGTGCTTTTAAAAAAGTGACTTCCACTTCTAAATAGCATGCAGGTAACTCGTTAAATAAAGAGGCTTAAATTATGTACTTGCTGAAAACTGTTTCATGTCAAGTAGAACCCTTTGATTCTAGAATTTTCTGTCTTTTTATTTTTCATGGTTATTTATAGATAAATAGCCAGCTATAAACAAAGAATCAGGTTGTTTAGCAATGAATATTTTAGAGGGAGAAGTAAATGCCTTTTTAATTTGGAAGCAAAGTTAAAACAAATGATCATGTTAGCTGAAATGCTTCCCTTGAGGGATATGATAGGTAAGAATGGGCAATAGGATTTGGCATGGTGTAGGTAATTTTGGAATGCAGTGTAGCTAAGAAATATTTGATTTGCTTTCCTGTTGATTTCTTGGCTGGGGTTCTTGGCACAAAATAAGGAACTCAAATTAATATAGATATGTGAAGTTTTAGTATTTTATGTTAAAATGCCATTTTAGGCCGGGCACGGTGGCTCAAGCCTGTAATCCCAGCACTTTGGGAGGCCGAGACGGGCGGATCACGAGGTCAGGAGATCGAGACCATCCTGG
>NW_016818998.1:338114-342011 GCF_001698545.2 Rhinopithecus bieti
ATGAAATGGTATCTCATTGTGGTTTTGGTTTGCATTTCTCTAATGACCAGTGATGATGAGTTTTTTTTTTTTTTTTTCATATGTTTGTTGGCTGCATAAATGTCTTCTTTTGAGAAGTGTCTGTTCATATCCTTTGCCCACTTTTTGATGAGTTTGTTTGTTTTATTCTTGTAAATCTGTTTAAGTTCTTTGTAGATTCTGTATATTAGCCATTTATCAGATGGATAGATTGCAAAATTATTCTCCCATTCTGTAGGTTGCCTGTTCACGCTGATGATAGTTTCTTTTGCTGTGCAGAAGTTCTTTAGTTTAATTATATCCCATTTGTCAAGTTTGGCTTTTGTTATCATTGCTTTTGGTGTTTTGGTAATGAAGTCTGTGCCCATGCCTATGTCCTAAATGGTATTGCCTAAGTTTTCTTCTAGGGTTTTTCTTTTTTTTTTTTTTGTGGTTTTAGGTCTTATGTTTAAGTCTTTAATCCATCTTGAGTTAATTTTTGCATAAGGTGTAAGAAAGGGTCCCAGTTTCAGTTTTCTGCGTATGGCTAGCCAGTTTTCCCAACACCATTTATTAAATAGGAAATACTTTCCCCACTGCTTGTTTTTGTCAGATTTGTCAAAGATCAGATGGTTGTAGATGTGTGGCATTATTTCTGAGGCCTCTGTTCTGTTCCATTGGTCTATATATCTGTTTAGGTACCAGTACCATGCTGTTTTTGTTACTATAGCCTTGTATAGCTTGAAGTCAGGTAGCATGATGCCTCCAGCTTTGTTCTTTTTACTTAGGATTGTCTTGGCTATATGGGTTCATTTTCGGTTCCATATGAAATTTAAACTAGTTTTTTCCAATTCTGTGAAGAAAATCAATGGTAGCTTGTTGGGGATAGCATTCACTATAAATTACTTTGGGCAGTATGGCCATTTTCACAATATTGATTCTTCCTATCTATGAGCATGGAATGCTTTTCCATTTGTTTGTGTCCTCTCTTTATTCCTTGAGCTGTGTGCATGTGTCCTTATAGTAGAATGATTTATAATCCTTTGTAGTTCCCCTTGAAGAGGTCCTTCACATCCCTTGTAAGTTGTATTCCTAAGTATTTCATTCTCTTTGTAGCAATTGTGAATGGGAGTTCACTCATGATTGGCTCTCTGTTTGTCTGGTTTTGGTGTATAGGAATGATTGTGAATTTTGCACATTCATTTTGTATCCTGANTTTTAATGTTTTGACACGAGAGTACTATTGAAGGGTATACGGCTATATCAATGCCCACTTCCCTGACTGAAAGAGAATTCTCTCTTTGTAAATGATGGTGATCATTAGTATTTCCCGAGTAAGCATTGAATCTCATAAAAATAGTCTGAAAAGTTCTCTGATAGAGAGTACTCTCTGCTAGATAAGGGCTTGTCAACTTCTCATCTTATAGATCTTAATCCTTTGTATGAGTTTGAGGTGTTGATGGTGTCACAGAACAGACTGCCTATGGTTAAATGCATGCCAACCATATATGACCCCTGTAATGGTATTTATTTTAATTGGCACTTCTCAACCTTACTATACAACGACTATATTAGAATACATGCGTTACTACTGTAAAATAAAATTCAGAAGTAATACAATCTACCTATACGCAATTTTAAAAAACTCTAGTGGCATAAATTAAACATTAAAAAGGAAATAAGTTATTATAAAATAACGTGCCTAGCAATAGGCCCATGCAAGACTTTACCAGAAGACAAACAAATACCCTCACTATATCCAAGAAAGCTTTAGGGGACTGCACTAATCTCATTAGGATTCCTCCTTTAAAGAAAGTATACTAAGTGTCTTGTCAAGCCTTTGAGGTCTAGATAGATGTTCTCCTGACTTGCTAAAGCAGTAGGACCCTTTCGTCCAAAGAAATCATATGCAGGTGTATAGTATATAAACCTATATAAAGCAGATAAAAGCCCTCCTGTACTTCCTGTAAGTTGTAATGGCTTCTTTCTGAGAAATCTCTGGTCCAGGGGTCTGGATAGCTAATTGTGTCAGTGGTCTCTTGAGAGCCAAAAATGAACTGAAGTACATGAAAGGAAATCTGTTTTTATTAGTAAGGAAATGACTTCTTCCTTAAACTTTCTTTTCCCTTTTGGTTAGAACAGTGGAATGATTTCCCGAATCTTATTACTGAAAGGAATTTTAAGGATTAGAGAAGATAAATTAATGTATCTTAGAAAGATGATTCAGGAATGTTTTATACAATTAATTCTTTATTGCCCAGCTAAAGGAGAAAAAAAACAAAAACAAAAACACCACAACAAATGTTTGAGTAGATGAGACATTCAACTTTCTAAATGCTCCAAAGGTGGTCTAACTTCAGATCAGCTACTCATCATTAAGATGAAGCCATTTGAGGACAGTCTTTCTAGCATTTCTTCCAGTTCAAAATACAGAATAAAATTTAACTTGTGAATGGATATATGATATAAACAGTTTTCTTTCACTAACCATTTTATATCCTCTTATGTTGAGTGTCAAGTCTGTCTTCTAAGTAGTCTTTCCTGGAGCAGTGTATCATAGAATCATAGTCTTTTAGAGCCAAAATAAAACTAAGGGATACCTAGTTCAAAATCTAAATATTTAAAATAAGTAAATGAAGCCTAGAGGTGCAAAGTGATTTTCCTAAGATCACACACACTCGATTGTCTAATGGGAGACACATGCTGGCTACAGAGTATAACACCATCTAATAAATCCTCTCTCAGGAGGAGTTTGAATATTTGTTACTACTTGCATATTATTAGGTATCATGAGGTAAATATTTATTCTAGCAAAATAGGATTTGTTTTGCTAACTGGCAGGAAGCAGGCTTGTTGCAGGACTAGAGGGCTGATATGGTAGACCTCTCTGAACTGACTCAATTTTTATTATATCTCTAATGGTCAGTTATTAGGCCTGTGGGCTTAATGTGGCAGCCTATCATCATAGTATTCTAATCAATAATGTCATAATAGTCTGTCTTCATATTTGTATTTCTACTGAAAAGATAAATTTATATTGTCACCCTTAATTGGTCTCAGCATGACAAGACTTTTTCCTCATATGCTCTATACCTTTTGATAAAGCTATTTTTCTTTTTTTAAAACTTTTTTTTTTTATTATACTTTAAGTTCTGGGATACATGTGCAGAACGTGCAGGTTTGTTACATAGGTATACATGTGCCATGGTGGTTTGCTGCACCCATCAACCCATCATCTACATTAGGTATTTCTCCTAATGCTATCCCTCTTCTAGCCCCAAACCCTGGCAGGCCCCAGTATGTGATGTTCCCCTCCCTGTGGCCATGGGTTCTCATTGTTCAATTCCCACTTAAGAGTGAGAACATGTAGTGTTTTGTTTTCTGTTCCTGTGTTAGTTTGCTGAGAATGATGGTTTCAAGCTTCATCCATGTCCCTGCAAAAGACATGAAGTCATCCTTTTTTATGGCTGCATAGTGTTCCATGGTGTATATGTGCCACATTTTCTTTATCCAGTCTATCATTGATGGGCATTTGGGTTGGTTCCAAGTCTTTGCTATTGTGAACAGTGCCACAATAAACATACGTGTGCATGTGTCTTATAGTAGAATGATTTATACTCCTCTGGGTATATAGCCAGTAATGGGATTGCTAGGTCAAATGGTATTTCTGGTTCTAGATCCTTGAGGAATCGCCACACTGTCTTCCACAATGGTTGAACTAATTTACACTCCAACCAATAGTATAAAAGCGTTCCTATTTCTCCACACCCTGTCCAGCATCTGTTGTTTCCTGACTTCTTAATGATCACCATTCTAACTGGAGTGGGATGGTATCTCATTGTGATTTTGATTTGCATTTCTCTGATGACCAGTGATGATGAGTTTTTTTTTTTTTTTTTT
>NW_016818998.1:344620-349208 GCF_001698545.2 Rhinopithecus bieti
AAAAACTAGCCGGGCGAGGTGGCGGGCGCCTGTAGTCCCAGCTACTCGGGAGGCTGAGGCAGGAGAATGGCGTAAACCCGGGAGGCGGAGCTTGCAGTGAGCTGAGATCCGGCCACTGCACTCCAGTCCGGGCGACAGAGCGAGACTCCGCCTCAAAAAAAAAAAAAAAAAAAAGAAAATTAAAAAGTGGAAAGAAAATATTTGCAAAACACATATGTGTTATAGAATTTTTTTTCTAGAATATATAAATAACTTTCAAAATGAAATAAGAAAATAACTGAATATAAAGAAAGATATTTAAAGAGACATTTTGCCAAAGGAGATATACAGATGGAAAATAAATACATGAAAAGATGCTCAACGTCATTAGTCATTAAAGAAAAGCAAATTGAAACCACAAGGGGATACTACTAAGTCAACAAATGTCTAAAACAAACAAACAAACATCACCACAAAACCACTGTGCCTACCAAGGACTAGCCAGGATTTAGAATAGCCAGAAGTCTCAAATATTGCTAATGTGAATGCAGATGGAAGAGCCACTTTCAAACATAGTTGGGAAATTTCTTGTAAAAGTAAACTTACACTTACCATATGACCCACCAGTCTCTCTCCTATTCACTGAAAACAAATGAAAACTTATGTTCACATATAAGTACAGAAACACTTGTAAATGAATATTTACAGCATCTTTATTTATAATAGCCCAAAATGTAAACTATGAAAATGTGTTTCAACTGCTCGATTGGTAACAAATTAGTACTTTCAAACAATGGAATACTACTTAGCGTAAAAAGCAATTAACTACTGATATATTTAACAACATGCAGTATAGGAAATGAAAGAAATCAAACTCAAAGGGTTACATGTTTCATAATTCCATTCTGGAAAAGACAAAATCATGAGACAGAAAATATATCACTGGTTGCTAGGCATCGAGAATAGAGTAGGACTTGACCTCAGAGGAGCATGAGACAATATTTTGGGGTGATGGAATTGTTCTATATATTGATTTGGTGCTTATTCAATTAATATACTTGATAAAGCTAGTCAAATTATACAATAAAAGGGTAAATTTTACAGTATGTAAATTACACCTCAATAAAATGAAATTTTAACAGGTTTGATGGGAATTTTATTATTCCCTCTGGTGGAAGTGTTACTATCTTGGAACTGAGACCTCTAAACCTAGTAAGTCTAAAGATATGAGGGTGATATGCACAAATTTCCCAAGTGTCGCTGGCAATAGTAGTAAGTGGGACAACTTCTACTTTATCCCTTGGTTTCTGGACCTACAAATTTCACTGAATTGGTATTGTAGTACCATACAATGAAATTGCTTTTGAGATGAGCCTTGAAGGAGCCAGTTGCAACAAGTCTATAAGGTGGGAAGGATTCCCAGAGGAAAAAACATTGTGAGAGCAAAATATTGCAGGCAGGAAAATCCACAACGTGTTTCAGAATCCATTTCATTGGAACACTAGGTACATGTAGGACTATAGTGAGATGAAGGCTGCAAAGGAAAGTTGGGTCATATGATGTTGTGCTGAAAAGGTTGTATGTAATTCTGTAATCCATTCAGGGCTTTGAGAGACAAATTGGCTGATGACTATAGCTGCACTTTGGGGAGGTTGGTGGATCGGCAGGCCTTAGTATAGATTTATATGGCTCAAGAGAAAAGGTGGTTATAATGACCCTTTGATTTTCCATATGACAAGCCTGCAACCCCCCAAAACTTTGGTGTTTTTACCGACATCTATATTCTTTTTCCCGTCTAGTGCCCTAGAAAAAATTATCTTCCACACTGCGCAAAATTTAAGAGCTAGTTTAATGTTTCAGGTAAATTTACATTAACATTAGGGTAGTCTTGCTTTTTGCCTGTAACAGACTGTGTGTCTAATTATCTAGGCTTCTAGCTTCCCCTCTCTCTTTAAAAAAATAAATTAATAGATAAAATTGTATGAACTTACCATGTAGAACATCATGTTTTGAAGTATATACATATTTGTGGAATGATTGATTCTAACTAATTAACATGTGCATTAGCTTACATAGTAATCATTTTGGGGGTGAGAATACTTTACACCTACTCTCTTAGCATTTTTTAATAATACAATATATTATTAAATATAGTTGCCATGTTGTTTAATGATCTCTTGAACATACTTCTTCTATCTAACTGAAATTTTGTATCCTTTAACAAGATCTTCCCAGTTCCACCCCCAAACCACCACAGCCCTTGATAGTCACCATTCTGCTCTCTTCTTCCATGACATCAACTTTTTTCTATTCTACATATGACTGAAATTTATGTAGTATTTCTTTTTTTGTGCCTGACTTATTTCACTTAACATAAAGTCCTTCTGGCTCATCTATGTCATCACAAATGACAGGACTTCCTTCTTTTTTATGACTGACTAGTATATCATTGTGTATAATACATTTTTTTCTTCACCTATTTATCCACTGATGGACATTTGCTTAGGTTGATTCAATACCTTGACTATTGTGTATAATGCTGCAATAAACATGGAAATGTAGATACCTCTTTGGGTTCTTTAATTATTTAAGTATTTAAATAATTAAACAATTGCTGTTTCATATGGTAGTTCTACAGTAGTCCTCCCTTATCTGTAGGACATGTTCCAAGGCCCCCAGCAAATGTCTGAAACCACAAATAGCACCAAACCCTAAAAGATACTATGCTTTTTTGATCTGATAACTTAGATGGCTACTAGGTGACTACTAAGTGAGTAATGGGCAAATAACCTATACACTGTGTATATGTGTATACACAGTATGCGATTTAAAACATGAATCGTTTATTTCTGGAATGTTTTATTTACAATTTTGACTGTTCTTGACCACCAGCCACTGAAACCACAGAAAGTTTAACTGTGGAGAAGTGGGGGCTCCTGTATCTTCATATTTTTTGAGGAATCTCCATACTTTTCTCAGTAAAGGCTGTACTAATTTACATCCACAACAACAGGATATAGGGTTCTCTTTTCTCCATCTTCTGGCCAACACTTGTTATCTTTCTTATTTTTGATAATAGCCATGGCTATGGCTACTGTTTTTGTTGCCTGTGCTTTTGGGGTAATATCCAAAACATTATTGCCCAGACCAATGTTATGGAATTTTCCCCTATCTTTTCTTCTAGTAGTTTTATAATTTACAGTTTTGCATTTAAATCATTAATTCATTTTGAGTTGATTTTTGTTTGTGATGAGAGAGAAAGGTATAATTTCATTCTTCTTCATGTGGACATCTAGTTTACCCAATACCATCAAGAATTGTCCTTTATTGTATAATCTTGGCACCTTTGTCTAAAATTCATTGGCTGTAAATGTGTGAATTTATTTCTGGGCTCTCCATTCTGCTTCATTGGTCTGTGTGTCTGATTTTGTGCCAGTACCATGCCGTTTTGGTTACTACAGCTTTGCAGCATATTTTAAAGTCATGTAGTATGATACCTTCAGCTTTGTTCTTTTTGTTGCAGATTATTTTGGCTACTGGAGGTCTTTGTGGTGTCATGAATTTTGGGATTATTATTTTATTTCTGTGTAGAATTACATCAAAATTTTGATAGAGATTCAATTGAATCTATAGATCGGTTTGGGTACTATGAGCAATTTAACAATGTTAATTCTTCCAATCCAAGAACACAGGGTAACTTTCCATTTATTTGTGTCTTCTGAAAGTTCTTTCATCAATATTTTATGGTTTCAGTGTACAGATCTCTCACCTCTTAGTTAAATGTATTAATGAGCATTTTATTTTTTAGTAGTTATTGTAAATACAATTGATTTCTTTTTTGGATAGTTCACTGTTAGTGTACAAAAGTGCTACTAATTTTTGTACATAGATTTTGTATTCTGCTACTTGTCTGAATTGTTTTTCTAGTTCCAATAGTTTTGGGGTGGAGTCTTCAGGATTTTTGATATGTAAGATCAAGTCACCTGCAAACAGGGACAATTTAAGTTCTTCCTTTTCAATTTGGATACTTTTTATTTCCTTTTCTTGCCTAATTGCTTGGCGAGGCCTCTAATACTATGTTAACTAGAAGTGGTAAATATAAGCATCCTTCTCTTGTTATGGATCTTAAAGAAAAAGCTTTCGAAAAAAGCAGCAGAAACCTCTGCAGACGCAAACGACTCTGCCTGACAGCTTTGAAGAGAGCAGTGTATCTCCCAACACGGAGGCTGAGATCTGAGAAGGGACAGACTGCCTGCTCAAGTGGGTCCCTGACCCCTGAGTAGCCTAACTGGGAGACATCCCCACTAGGGGCAGACTGACACCCCACACCTCACAGGGTGGAGTATACCCCTGAGAGGAAGCTTCCAAAGTAAGAATCAGACAGGTACACTCGCTGTTCAGCAATATTCTATCTTCTGCAGCCTCTGCTGCAGATACCCAGGCAAACAGGGTCTGGAGTGGATCTCAAGCAATCTCCAACAGACGTACAGCTGAGGGTCCTGACTGTTAGAAGGAAAACTAACAAAAGGAACGACACCTACACCAAAACCCCATCAGTACGTCACCATCATCAAAGACCAGAGGCACATAAAACCACAAAGATGGGGAA
>NW_016818998.1:351345-366890 GCF_001698545.2 Rhinopithecus bieti
TTGATGGGTGCTGACGAGTTGATGGGTGCAGCACACCAACATGGCACAAGTATACATATGTAACAAACCTGCACGTTATGCACATGTACCCTAGAACTTAAAGTATAATAATAAAAAAAAAAAGCTTTCAACTTTTTTCCAGTAAGTATGATGTTTGCTGCGGTTTTGTCATATATGACCTTTATTTTGTTGAGGTACATTCCTTCTATACCTAATTTGTTTGTTTGCATAAAAGGAAGTTGGATTTTCAAAATACTTTTTCTGCATCTATTGAAGTGATCGTATGTTTTGTACTTCATTCTGTTAATGTAATAAATATCACATTTATTGACTTATGTATGTTCTACCATAGTGGCATCCCTGGGGTGAATTCCGCTTGATCATGCTGTTTAATTCAGTTTGATATTATTTTGCTGAGGGTTTTTGCATTTATGTTAATTAGGGATATTAGCCTGTAGTTTCTTTTTTTTGTACTTTCTTTGATTTTCGTATTAGGGTACTACTGACCTCATAAAATGAGTCTGAAAATATTCATTCTTCAATTTTTTGAAGAATTTGTATTACGTATTCTTTAAATGTTTGATAGAATTCGTAGTGAAACTATCCAGTCCAAGACTTTTGTTTGATGGCAGAATTTTTATTACTAATTCAATCTCTTCCTATTCGGCTTATAGCTTTTTATATGACCAAGATTTATCCTTGAATCATCATCATAGCACTTAGTTTCAGACTTGCACCTCTATACCCAATCCTTTCTATTCAATCATCTACTGTGAGATGGAGTCTCTCTTCATTCTTCATTACCTCGAAAGCCTCATATTCTTCACTGTCCTCCAATATACTACTCCTAGATCCACTTAGCAATGGCTGGTCATATGTCAGGATCATTTTATGCAATCTCATGTAATTCTCAAAATAACCCCATAGAGATATGCTCTCAGATGGAGACACAGGCTTAGAGAAGTTAAATGACTCATTTTTCTATGCAATTTGTAAGCAACTAAGACAGAATTAGATATCAGTAGTTTGACTCTAGAACCTGGATTCCTAACATCTCTAATGTCCAGGTTGCAGCCATATTGAAACAGGCCAATGCAGTGCATTATAGTTATTGAGTTGGTAATCTGCACTTTATGAAGCCATATTCTACCAGCATCAAGAGGTACATGATGGTGGAAACAGCCTCCACCATATAGATATCAGGTTGTGACCAACTGGGTCAAGATTCTAGGGAAACAAACTGGAACACAGATCAGAAAACAAGGAAAAACTATAATGTGAAGGTTGAACAAATGCAGCAGGGACTGAGAAGGTGGGCTACAATTGAGTAGACACACCGATTCTGAGAGAGAACCCTTGTCATTCTATGTAGGGAATACGTTTTACTGATGCCCTCATCTGATCGTGGTTCTGAGCCTATTATGCTATTAGTATGATCAGCATTGCCCCAGCATTTAGGCTTTCAAAGCCAGACCACAGTGATGGATCCAGGCTAAGGAAGGTAGATGTTGACAAATACATATCATGTTAAGTGATTTCTTTTATCTATAAAGTCCATGTTTTAAAATATGGGTGTGCTTTTGTTTGTGATTTATAGTAATTGAGCTTCAGCAGCCATTGAAATCTGGCAGAACGCATGAAAAAAGTCTCAGGTTGTGTTGACCTTCCAATCATATAAATAGTTTGTTTATTGAGTAAACAAATATTAAGGGTTATTAGTCTTTCTTAAGAAATGTTAGCAAATTAAAAGGTTCATAGATTGCATTTGTCTTTATCCTTTTGTTCTCAAAGCCAGTGCTGGTGATGTAATTGGACATTAACAAATAGTAGGTGTTCAACAGCAAGAAAAGTACACACACGCACACGCATGTACACACACACACATAGAAGGCCAATCCCACATTAAAAATTTTAATTTTCAAGAACTAAATGTTGAGATATTGTAATATTTGGAAGGGTTCATTTTTGCTTGATAGTGTATCATAAGATTTTCATTAATATAATAAAATATTAAGAAAAAATCTGATTTTATTGGCTGTATAATATTGTTAAATAAATATTTGTTAACTTACATTGCTTTGGTTAAAGTGACAGCTTTATCTCTGATTACTTTTTGTTTTTATTTATCTCTAAACTCTTTTTTATCTTTGTATTTTAAGCTTTATATTTTTTCTTTATATGCATTTCTTATAAATAGGTTTTAAAACTTTATTAAATGAATCTAAAATTATATATACATTTTACTTGTTACAAAATAAAGTGTTTCTTGCAGAAAATTAGGAATTATGGATCAATTATACAAAATAAGCAATACCTTCCTAGTTCTTAATATTTTGATTTATATTTTCCATTTATACATATATACACACACATATATGTACACATACATGTATATGTAGTAGTCCCCTCTTTTTGTGATTTTGCATTTTGCAGTTTCGTTTACCTGTGATGAAAACCGTAAAGATATTTTTAGAGAGAAAGAGGCCAGATTGACATAACTTTTATTACAGTATATTGTTAGACATATTCTATTATTTGTCATTGTTTTTAATCTCTACTATTCCTAGTTTATAAATTAAACCTTATCATCAGCATGTATACCTAGAAGAAAACATAGTTCAGTGCTATCCATGGTTTCAGGCATCCACTGGGGGTCTTAGCATATAGCCTTCTTGGATAAGAAGGGGCTACTGTACACACACATACTTATATATTGATTTATCAAGCAAAATAAGTATTCTAAATATGATAGTTATTTTTGGTGCTTTTTTATTAATAAAATCTGGATTTTTTATCACTTCACATAGGTTATGAAAATACTTTCAATGGCATACAGTATCCCACTGTATCATAATTTTTTTATCAGTGCTTTGGCTACATTATTTCCATTTTTTTTTTCCGCATTAGTAAAGAAAAATGCAGTGAATGACCTTATAGCTAAATCTTTGACACATCAATCATTATTTCTTTGGAATAATTTTCTTCTTCTTCCTCTTCTTCTTCTTCTTCTTCTTCTTCTTCTTCTTCCTCTTCCTCTTCCTCTTCTTCTTCTTCTTCTTCTTCTTCTTCTTCTTCTTTTTTTTTTTTTTTGAGACAGAGTCTCGCTCTGTCGCCCAGGCTGGCGGGTAGTGGAGTGATCTTGGCTCACTGCAAGCTCCGCCTCCCGTGTTCCCACCATTCTCCTGCCTCAGCCTCCCGAGTAGCTGGGATGGCAGGCGCCCACCACCATGCCCGGTTAATTTTGTTTGTATTTTTAGTAGAGACGGGGTTTCACCGTGTTAACCACAATGGTCTACATCTCCTGACCTCATGATCTGCCCGCCTTGGCCTCCCAAAGTGCTGGGATTATAGGCGTGAGCCACCGCGCCTGGCCAGAATAATTTTCTAGAAGTGAATTTGTGAGACAAAAGGCATATGAAGTATGGTCATGTGCCACATAATGACATTTTGATCAATGATGGTCAGCATATCCTATGGTGGTCCAATGAGGTTATAATATCATATTTTAACCATACATTTTCCATGTTTAGATATATTTAGATACACAAATGCTTAATTGTGTTATAATTGGCTATAGTACTTAGTTCAATAACATGCTATACAGGTTTGTGGCCTAGAAGCAATTGGCTGTACCATAGAGCCTAGGTGAATAATAAGCTATACCACCTCAGTTTGCATAAATACACTTTAAGATGTTGGCACAATGATGAAATTGCCTAACAATACATTTCTCAGAACATATTCTGTTGTTAAGCAAGGCATGACTACTACATAAGGATTTTGGTTGAAAAAAGTAAAATTTAATTTCTTACTTTAGGCATCTTGTTTTCTGTTTTCTGTATTTTCTTGTAAATTTCTGTGCTCTTGGAATTCTGTTTTTTATATTTTGTTAATTGAAATACATCTCATTTCTATTGATGCTTTCCTTTAAATTAAAAAAATTCTTAAAACTTAATTTTTAATTATAAACTGATAATTTTGCTGTTGTTTTAGTCTTCATTATTTGTTATTATTTGTTGTTAGTGTTTGTGTTTCTGAAAGGAAGTGATATAAACCTGATTTCAGCATTCTAATGTGTTAGAAATGATCTAATATCTCACTGATGGCCTTTGAATTGTCCTATTTATATATTATGCAGTGCCACGTATTGGATGGCAATGACCTGTTCTGGGCCCAGAAGGGACAGCCCAGACTTGGGTGAGACCTTGGTGGAATATTAGACACAAGGCTGAAAAGGGACCTGGCCTTAGTGGGGAGCAGAGATGGCAAAGAAAACCAGGGGCCAGCAAGCCAGGTAAATAGCTTGGGTTGGGCATAGAAACATCTGGGCAGTGTGGGACATGGCTTAGCCTGCTACCATCAAAGTCCTGGCATGGCTAGCATGTATGTTGGTGAGTAGGGAAAATCTATAAGATGCCTCTCATACTCTTCCTGATTGGGCCCAAATTGAAGCCGCTAAGTGGGCCAGGTGGATCCCTCAAATACATAATTAGGGTCTTTAGACCAGAGAGTTAAGTGCATGGCATTCCTCAGATGAAATCGAGTTCATGAATTGCCTCGAAGAATGCAGATAACCAAGTCATTCCTCTGATACATTTCATTTCTTAGTCATCTTTTTGGAATATCTGGAAATATTTTCCCAAGATAATTACTTCATTTAAGCAAACACTTTTTAAAAATACATCTTCTTGAGTTTCTTCCTATAATTCATCATCTTTTAATTTTATCAGAGTGAAATTTTCCACTTACTGAAATATTTTTCTAATTTTTCAATACATTTGTCTGAAAATCTGAAAACTATGGTGACAGTTGCTATAGAAATTCTTAGAAATGAATCAAAACACAATTAAAGTGGTCTTTCAGCTTATAAATTTGTTCAAATATATTAATTTTACTTTATGAAAATAAATGGTCTATTTAAAATATTACACATAATTACTTTAGCAGCTTGGAAATATTTCAAAAAATATACAGTTAAGTGACTTTTGAAAAGATCTGCTCCTTATATTGAATAAAACCTGTCTATTCTTATTCTCTAAACAGAGATGCATTTCTTGTATTACAATGTCAACTTAGACAGTTCTTAAAGATATCACCCATTTAGTTCTTATCTCTCATTTTATTTCTAAACTTCTATTTCTATTAATATATCCATATTAAAATGTGTAATCACAGATTTCATTGAACTTCCAAATCTTATCTGAAAGATGAATGAAATTAATTTTATTATCCTTCAATATACGGACGTGTTCTCATTATTCTAATTTATTAACAATGATATTGATTTGCTTCTCTTAGTACTTGAAATTTTTTAAAGAGATGTAACATCTTTTTCTCTGACTCAACCTTTTAACAGATAAACAAGATAGATATCAAACATTTCAATGAGAAAATGGAAATGGAATACCTTGCCTGACTACTTCTGGTCTAGAAAAACACCCATTGTAGTTCGTAGCTTTGTCTCACTCTCACCCCCATCTATGCTTTTAACGTCTTTCAATTTCTTAGTTGGTAAATTAAGGTTTTCCTTTATTCTGATAATTTGTTTCAACAAGAGACCCCCAACTCCTTCCAGTAACTTTTAATCCTTAGGAAAATTGTGACTTTTAATATTTATTAAATGCTTTGGACTATTGAGATGACTTTCAATGGTTATAGCATTTTAATTATGAGACCAGCCCATCTATTTTAAGATTATAACTGTTTCTCAAACCTTTCCATAGCCAGGAATTTTAAAACTCCAATATATCAAATTTTCTTTTACTTTATTTTGGATTTGGATTTATAGGGTTACTCTAGCTGCTCCAATGAATAAACACCAAATTTTTAATTTCTCACTTCTTTGAGTCCAATATGAATATTTCTGACTAGTAGGCAATTTTTCTCCATGGAATCATTCAGGGAACCCAAGCTCTTTCCATGTTTTGATTCCACCATACTCTGGTGCCTCTGAGTTCTCAATCTCAGATCTATCTGCTGCTTAAATGCTTTAAGCATGGAGGCGGCACAATCTCTTTTCAAGTTCCTTTGGTGGGGGCTAGCACATGGACAAACCTGAATCCAGGGTAGCTAGGAAGTGTATCTCTAATTGTGCAGCCACCTCCCCGCATCATCAACACCCTGCTCTGAAATAGAGGGGAAAATTTTTGGTGGACGATTAGTCATCAATGCCACAGAAAATTTAAAATGTGGGTACATACCCCAAAGGTAATATAGGTGATGCTCTCTAATAATGAGACAATAACAAGGGAGCTTTAAGATTGTGCAGAGTTTTCAAGAACATGATCACACATGTGCAGTGGTCAAACTATATTCAACCTCTCCCACTCTTCTGATCAATTATGGTTTAGGATCCTGTTCACCTCAGTCCTCATCTGATAATTTGGAAGACTTCAACTTAAGGTAACACCTCCTGAGCTCCATATACTAGTAGGTTATCCTTAACTATGCATCTACTACTAGCTTCAGATGGACTGTCTCCTGTTTTGAAGGAAAAACTTCCAGTATCTGTAACTTAAGGTGAAGAAAAGTGTTTTCTCATTGTTTCCTAGTTAGTAGCTGTAGTGCACTATACCTGAATGAAGTTGAAAGATTTCTGTTTTAAATAATCATCCTAAAGATCTAACAAAGCATGAAAGAAAGATCCCGTTGTATTTTTTAAAGGGTTTATTTAAACTCTAAATTTAGAAGTCCACAGTGTTTAACTATTATAAGAGATATAATATTGCAAGTGGAGAGACTCTCAAACATTACCTACTACTGTGATTGTAACCTATTTTTCAAATTCTACCACATCTTGTTTATATCCATTTTAAGAGCTTAGTATCAGGAACCTATTATGACTAAAATTCTTTATGCTGTGATTGAGCTCATTTCTTCTTGTGCACTTCTCCTGCAGAATACAGATGATCGCTGGTTATAGTTGGTCTGTTGAAATTTATTTTATTACTGCCCATATGTTTTTATTTTCTTATTGATAAATGTAAACCTCCCGGGTGTTGTAGGACTTTTCTTAGTTCAGCTAAAGACTGGGTTCTTGTCCATCCCAAGGCCACGAAAATTTAGGCTCACAGACAGTTTAAAGGGTGAACAAAGCAGGGTTTTATTGGGTGAAAAGGGAGAAAAGAGGTGGGGAAACACCTGCCTGGCGTTCGAATCCCAGGTCTACACTGGAAAAGGACGAAGCAGGCTCCTCCCTACTTCAAATGGCGTGAACTTCCCAAGGCTCCACCCAAGTGCGCAGGCTGGTTGGAGTTTCTCCAGGGATCTCCTCCCACTGGCTGCCTCATTTCCCACTCTAAATAAAGTACATCTAACTGCTGTTAGATAAAGGATAAGGATGAAGACTGATCTTAACCGCTTCCTGCTAACAGGGGGCGCTGTTTTGGGGAAATGGCAGAACTCCCTCAAGAGGCCAATCTAAGTGTTCCCGGCAGAAGGGGCCATCTTCAGAGGCTCTGGTTGCATGACTGTTTGGAGTTTGATGGCCTAAAGGTAAGAACAGACAAACCCAGTTATTAGAAAACGTGTCAAAATGAAACAAGGGGAGGGGTAAGAACAGCTCAAAAATCCTGAGGCCCTTTACCAGTTTGCATGGGGAGAGGGTGGCCAAAAGCCTGATTGGTTGAAATCTTTACCCTTTTGCTGGCATGTTGGGCTTTCCTTCCCCTGGGCCCAATCCTAAACCAACCAGTTTCAGCTTTGGGAAATTAACTCTTTCCAGTTTGGAAAATGCACCTGAGGGGAGTGTCCCATAGTACAGAGACACAACTAACTATCAGTGAAGAGAGAACCAAGGAGGAAAAAGGAATGAAAAGAAGATGTCTTTTAAACGAGTCCCAGGGGTTCAGGATGCATTTTTAAGGGGTACATACTGAAGATGAATGGCTACCCATCTAGAAAGAGGGGAGTAGACATCCCTAGTTCCCTTGTCTTCCTAGTAGATACTCAGGGGTAAGTGAGGGGGAGAGAGAACAGCATCCTCTTTCCCTCTTCCATCCTTGCATCCCCAAGTCCTGGTGACCTTGGCAGGTCTCGCCATGCAAAGCAGCTTGTACCCATGAAGTGGGGGGTGGAGAGGGGCGGCTAGAGAAAAGGAATTATCTGTTCTCACCTATGTCTCTTTCCCACCTCATGTCAGTAGCCTTGGAGTTCCCTAGACCTCGTTTATGCCATGGATATTAACATGGCCTTTATTCATGAAACAGGAAGCTTGGGGTTGGCTTAATTGGCAGAAATCAGTCACGCTCACCTGCTCTGTGCCTTTTAACCTCTGTTGTTATCTGCCTTTGGATCCATTACATCCAGTTTTCCTTCCTAGGGCTTTGACCCAGAGCTTGGAATTGAGTCTTGGACAAAACTGTATCTTGGGGGTAGGGGTGGGGTTGTATGGATGCCATATCATAAGCCAAATGCTAAGGTGAAGCTGTGGAATTGAGTCTTCCTCCAACAAGGGAGAGGAAAGGATGTCTTGTGAGACGCCCAGATAAGTGATGGCTATAGTTATGCTTGCTAAGATTTGGGTGCATGGTGCTTGGCTTTTGTTAGCTCCCTTGGTTTTACTTTCCCAAAAGGAAACCTCCAAGTGATCGGTATCCTATTTATTCCCATCACCTGGCAGGATTTGAAGGATAATTGCTCAGAACTAGAATATTTATCAGGATTTTTATATCACTCATCTCTCATGTTCTTTCTGAGCTGCAGCTAGAGATTGCTGGTTGGTTCATAGGAACAAGCAGGGTTAGTTTAAAATGTAGGCAAAAAATTAAAAACAACTAATGAATTTAGAATTTAATGACAAATACGTAAGTTTTGAAAATAATTTCTCTCTCTGTGGTCCTCATTTTGTTAAAAAAAATTATAGGACTGAATGGTTTGCAAAATAGACTTTAGTCTTATACTTGGCCTGATTATTTTGATAAAGTGCAGCAAGAATGATTATTTCTACATAGGCCTTTAAGATTGGCTTTGATGGTATTCTGTTCCACAAGAAATCTCAGATAAGAACTTTTAAAGCCAAGCCCAACCATGGGTTTGTATCCTCAAACACCTGTGAGTTGGGTGCTTATATCCTCTTAAGGTCGATAAACTTGGAGCTCCTAGAACTGTTAGAAAGTGACATTATTTACTGACCACAGGCCAGGAACCCTGTATAGGGACTTCACAGATGAAGTATGAGATCAGTTTCCCCACTGGGCTTTTATTGGCTCTGCAAGTCAAGATCGTCTGCTTAAAGGGAAGCAAACCCTTCTAGTTAAAGTCTTGGTAAAATAATCAGTTTTTCCCGTTGCATCCTGTTGTAAAAGAAAAATGGATTCTTATTGCACTGATGCAAACAATTGTATTGTCGTAAGTTAAGAATACTCACAGATAGTTTCCAAATTCTGGAAGAACCAGGCAGAGAGAAACAAACATGCTCCATATCTTGATCACAGGAGTATACCTTGCTTAATTCTTAAAGGCTGTAAATCATTCAAAGTAAGTTTCCTTGACTATGAAAAACAGAACAAGGATCAGCAATATTTCAACCAAAAGTCAAAAAGATTGCTTTAGCTTTCTGAGTTTAGTCCATTTAGTTAGCCCTTGTTTTGCTTAATATTTGTGAGCATTTCAGCTCTTCATGAGTCCTGTACATTTTCCTGTATTCCAATGTTACAAAATCCAAAGGTATCAGAAGCCTGTATTTAAGAGCACCTGTTACAGTTCTATAGCTAATTATAAACAATTTTTTGAAAAGGATTAAAATAAGACAACAATTGTCTGTGAAGAGCAAAATGTTCAGTGTAGTTACAATTAGAAACATAATTGACAGATTTGGTTATCTTCTTGGTTTCCAATAACTTAACATAACCTTATTGATAGCAAATAATTAGACATTAGAATTTTAGAAATCCCATGCAATTTTGGAACATATATAAGCATTATTTTCTAAGAAGATTGAATATCAATTTTGGCAATCCTATGTATCTAAACATGTCAAATGATCCTGTTTACCTCTCTTTTTTGGACACTTCGGGGGCCCTCTGAGGTAATTGAAAATCCAGGGGTCAGAAAAGACAATTTGAAACTTAAATTTGATTTTCAGAAGCTGTTAAATATCTTTACGGTTTAATGATATTATGAAATAGAATTCCAGATTACCATGTTTTTTATTTTTCCAAAATGATGACTGAGAAATTTTAAAGAAGCAAAACTTTTATAACCCATTCAGTCAATATGTTTATACAAAGAACCTCTTCTGCAAGATTAATTTCCACAGTTCTTTCACCACTTCTTGGAACCTTCAGCTTTTTCCTAATTTAACTCAAAACAATTCTTTAACCCTGGGCAAAAGTTGACATTTCCATGCCTTCTTATAACCTTTTATAAAAAACACATTTTGCTGTTCTTACCCACCCTGCATGTAAATCTATTTCTAGTAGTTTCAGTTAACTCCTAGCAATTTTTAACTTTAAGATAAAACTTGGTAAGTTGCTTTGTGTGCTAAGTGCAGCCAAGGTTTGCCTTCTTAGTTAAGGGCGTGATTAGTTCCATATGTCCCCACACCGTACCAGTTGTGAAACTGGCAAGTCAAATAGTTCTCAAAACCCAAAAAGCAGTTTGTAACCTCAAAACACTTGACAAACCTTGCATCTGACCGGAATTTTACCAGTGGTCTTTAGGGCTGCTTATGTTTCTTAAAGATTAAAGTCACGTGAACTGAAGGGTACCACAGCTTTTATCTTACCTTTAAAAAATATTAGATCCAAGTGCTTGTTTTTCTTCAGGCCAAATTAATTAGAGCTCTTTTTACAGATAGCACACACAGTACACATACAGACAGGCAGAAGAACACCCAGTCACTGGGTGTAGCCCTTTAAGAGACAGGGCTAGGAAAACATGCAGATGTCTAATCTGAGAGGGCTCATCCCGGCAGACAGGATTGCTAAACAAAGCCTTGCCAAGTGGCTACTGGCCATGCTCGCAGGATGTAAAGCAAGATGGAGGCTTGCAACACAAACGATACAGACATGCAAAACTCATCAGATTTGCCATAGCCAAAGACTAGCCCCACAAATCCTATTCCACAACCAAAACTTTACAGAGAGTACAAACAGTGATAGTTGGGAGGCCTGGCCCAATAAAAACATCTTCTAAAAGGAAAAAAAATATCTTTAAGGACTAACTTGTTGATGAGGTACAGAAGGAGAAAGAACAAAAGCAGTTTAAAATTCCTGGGGAAGAACCTCTTATTCTTACGAAAATGGTTCCTCCACCAGGGAGACAAGTTTAAGCTTAATTTCTGTCCAATAGAGTTAAACCCCTTGGCCCAGGAAGGGGAAGACTGCAGCAGCAGCAAGTGGTTAGGACCAGCCAGCGGGCTGTGCAGGACCCTTAGGCCATGCATTCCTGTCCCAGCAAGGCAGGAAGCTGCTGCTCGGCAGTGGATCCAGAAAAAGGAAAGAAAAGGCCATGAAAAGTCCCGAGAGCAACAGCGGGTAGGGGCATGGTTTTCCCCACCCTCAGAAGTCCCAGGATGAAAAAGCTTAGAAGCAACAGTAAGAGGTTTTGTGTCCCCATTTCACTCACCACTTCTCGAGCCCCATTTTGGGTGCAAATATGATGCAGGACTTTCCTTAGTTCAGCTAGAGATGGCATTCTTATCTGTTCCACAGCCACGAAAATTTGGGCTCACAGACAGTTTAAAAGGTGAGCAAAACAGGGTTTTATTGGGTGAGAATGGAAAAAAGTGGGCAAACTGGGACTCCAGCAAGGCCAGAGTCTCTCCGCTAGAGTGCTTCCCACCTGGTGATCAAATCCCAGGTCCACACAGGAAGCGGAGGGGCCAGGCTCCTCACTTTTGCAAGTGATGTGAACTTCTTGAGGCTCCATTCCAGTGTGCAGGCTAGTTGGTATTTCTCCAGGGACCCTCTCCCACCTGGCTGTCTCACAAGAATTATGATTTAGTATTGCCTTTAATGTTCAGTATTTATTTTACCTGTATCTTATGTTTCAGAATTAATGATTAATCAAGTATACAAATGTCATTATGTCACTGTCAATATTTAAAGAATGGTATTAGTCATCTAACTGACAGTAGGTCTGCTTTTGAAAACCAACAAAAATGCAAGAGGCTTTTGAGAGTGCAAGTAAAAATAGAAAATAAATTAGAGTAGTTGGAATCTCCCCATACCCTTCACATGGACTTTAAAAGGAATCATGTACACAAATCAAAATAACAAAGTAAAATTATTAGGAATAAGTTTGTAATCTACAGTATGTTGCCACAGATTCCAATTTTTTTAAACTCAGATAATTGTGCCATTCATTAGCTTTAAGGAATCCTTTTAAGTCTTGTTACTTAATCATAGACTCATGCTAGTTAATTATAGAAAATGTAAGGTGCAGGTTTTTTTAAAAAAATATAATTCATTCAGGTGCCTGAAAGCACTTAACATACAGGTTGTACAAATTAGTTGCACTTCACAGATAATCCTGAAGGCAGATATTAAAAATGAGCATATGGAGGATCCTTTTACTTAGACTTGGGCCATGTGTGAAAGAGTGTGGTTCATTGAAATCACGGTGTGCTCTGTAACAGAAAGAGCACTCACTGAAGATGGAGAATTTTAATCTACTATTCCCTGTAAATGAAAGGTTAGAAAATAAAATGACAAGGACTGAACAAGTGTGAAGATAATGGAGCTCACCTACTGGAGCTGGACCACCAGGTGAGATGATTTTCATAAGTATCATTCTAATCAGGAAAATTGACGCTATAAATGAAACAAGAAAAATGTAATCAAGCAAGCCTCTTGAAATGATACAATAATATCATAGCAGAATTAGATCCATAGAATGTATACAATTAAATCCATAGTTTGTAACTATTCTTAAGATCAATTTATTATCACTATGTCTGCAAGGAAGTGTGAAGAGCAGAGGAAAGTGACCAATGCCCTTCATAGTCTCAGTTCTCTAACTCATTTTATGTGTTTTTCTTTTTTTTAATTATATTTTAAGTTCTAGGGTATAAGTGCACAATGTACAGGTTTCATATATAGGTATACATGTGCCATGTTGGTTTGCTGCACCCATCAACTTGCCATTTACATTAGGTATTTCTCCTAATGCTATCCCTCCCCAACCCGCCTACCCACTCACAGGCCCTGGTGTGTGATGTTTCTTGCCCTGTGTCTAAGTGTTCTCATTTTTCAATTCCCACCTATGAGTGAGAACATGTGATGTTTGGTTTTCTCTCTTTTGTGACAGTTTGCTGCGAATGATGGTTTCCAGCTTCATCCATGTCTTTACAAAGGACAATAACTCATCCTTTTTTATGGCTGTGTAGTATTCCATGGTGTATATGTGCCACATTTTCTTTATCCAGACTATCACTGATGGACATTTGGGTTGATTCCAAGTCTTTGCTATTGTGAATAGTACCACAATAAACATACGTGTGCATGTGTCTTTATAGTAGCATGATTTATAATCATTTGGGTATATACCCAGTAATGGGATCGCTGGGTCAGATGGTATTTCTAGTTCTAGATCCTTGAGGAATTCCCGCACTGTCTTCCACAATGGTTGAACTAATTTACACTACCACCAATAGTGTAAAAGCATTCCTATTTCTCCACATCCTCTCCAGCACTTGTTGTTTCCTAACATTTTAATGATTGCCATTCTAATTGGTGTGAGATGGTGTCTCACTGTGGTTTTGATTTGCATTTCTCTCGTGACCAGTGATGATGAGCATTTTTTTTTCATGTGTCTGTTGGCTGCATAAATGTCTTCTTTTGAGAAGTGTCTGTTCATATCCTTTGCCCACTTTTTATGGGGTTTTTTTTTCTTGTAAATTTGTTTGAGTTCTTTGTCAATTCTGGATATTAGCCCTTTGTCAGATGGGTAGATTGCAAAATTTTTCTCCTATTCTGTAGGTTGTCTGTTCGCTCTGATGGTAGTTTCCTTTGCTGTGCAGAAGCTCTTTAGTTTAATTAGATCCCATTTGTCAATTTTGGCTTTTGTTGCCATTGCTTTTGGTGTTTTGGACATGAAGTTCTTGCCCATGCCTATGTCCTGAGTGGTATTGCCTAGGTTTTCTTCTAGGGTTTTTATGGCTTTAGGTGTAACGTTTAAGTATTTAATCCATCTTGAATTAATTTTTGTATAAGGTGTAAGGAAGGGATCCAGTTTCAGCTTTCTACATATGGCTAGCCAGTTTTCCCAGCACCATTTATTAAATAGGGGATCCTTTCCCCATTGCTTGTTTTTGTCAGGTTTGTCAAAGGTCAGATGGTTGTAGATGTGTGGTGTTGCCTGTGTTCTGTTCCATTGGTCTATAAACCTGTTTTGGTACCAGTACCATGCTGTTTTGATTACTATAGCCTTGTAGTATAGTTTGAAGTCAGGTAGCATGATGCCTCCAGGTTTGTACCTTTTGCTTAGGATTGTCTTGGAATGCAGGCTCTTTTCTGGTTCCATATGAACTTTAAAATAGTTTTTTTCCAATTCTGTGAAGAAAGTCATTGGTAGCTTGATGGGGATGGCATTGAATATATAAATTACCTTGGGCAGTTTGACCATTTTCACTATATTGATTCTTTCTATACATGAGCATTGAATGTTTTTCCATTTGTTTGTGTCCTCTTTTATTTCATTGTGCAGTGGTTTGTAGTTCTTCTTCGAGAGGTCCTTCACATCCCTTGTAAGTTGTATTCCTAGGTATTTTATTCTCTTTGTAGCAATTGTGAATGGGAGTTCACTCATGATTTGGCTGTTTGTTATTGGTGTATAGGAATGTTTGTGATTTTTGCACATTGATTTTCTATCCTGAGACTTTGCTGAAGTTGCTTATCAGCTTAAGGAGATTTTGGGCTGAGATAATGGGATTTTCTAAATATACAATCATGTCATCTGCAAACACGGACAATTTGACTTCCTCTTTTCCTAATTTAATACCCAAATTTCTTTCTCTTGCCTGATTGCCCTGGCCAGAACTTCCAACACTGTGTTGAATAGGAGTGGTGAGAGAGGGCATCCTTGTCTTCTGCTGGTTTTCGAAGGGAATGCTTCCAGTTTTTGCCAATTGAGTATGATATTGGCTATGGGTTTGTCATAAATAGCTCTTATTATTTTGAGATACATTCCATCAATACCTAGTTTATTGAGAGTTTTTGGCATGAAGGGCTGTTGAATTTTGTCCAAGGCCTTTTCTGCATCTGTTGGGATAATCATGTGGTTTTTGTCATTGGTTCTGTTTATGTGATGGATTACATTTATTGATTTGCATATGTTGAACCAGCCTTGCATCCCTGGGATGAAGCCTACTTGATTGTAGTGGATAGCTTTTTGATGTGCTGCTGGATCCAGTTTGCCAGTATTTTATTGAGGATATTTGCATCGATGTTCATCAGGGATATTGGTCTAAATTCTCTTTTTTTGTTTTGTCTGTGTCAGGCTTTGGTATCAGGATGATGTTGGCCTCATAAAATGAGTTAGGGAGGATTCCCTCTTTTTCTGTTGATTGGAATAGTTTCAGAAGGAATGGTACCAGCTCCTCC